>NW_025534112.1:0-195000 GCF_020615455.1 Coregonus clupeaformis | reverse complement strand
CCCGGCTCGCTAAAGTTGGGAGGACTTTTAGCGAGCCAGTTTCAACCTCTCAGTACCTCTGTCAGACCCCGTTTCCGGCTACCCTTGTGAACAGGAATCAGAGCTTAGCGCTTAACGCTTTTATCGATTCAGGTGCCGATGGAAGCTTTCTTGATGCCGAGTTGGTGGAACAGCTGGGGCTTTCCAAGGAGCAATTGCCGGAAGCCATTGAAGCGACCACTCTGAACGGCAGTAGTCTGGCACGTATCACGATGAGGACTGAACCGGTTAAGATGCGGTTGTCGGGGAATCATTCTGAGATGATTTCATTCTTCATTCTGCCGTCTTCCCATGTTCCTCTGGTCCTTGGATACCCCCTGGCTGAAGGAACACAATCCCACGTTCGATTGGGTGACGGGCAAGGTAACGAGTTGGAGCCTTGATTGTCATGCTAACTGTCTCAAGACTGCCTGCCCCCATTCGGTTCCCAGTCAGGTGATTGAGGCTAAACCCCCAGATTTGTCCCTGGTTCCCGAGACATATCACGATTTGGGGAAGTTTTCAGTAAGCAGAAGGCTCTGTCACTCCCCTCCCCACCGACCCTATGATTGTGCCATCAACCTGGTCCCTGGAGCTGTCTACCCCAAGGGAAGGTTATACAGTATCTCCCGACCTGAACGTGAGGCGTTGGAGACCTACATCAAGGAGTCCCTAGCTGCTGGTCTCGTTCGCCCCTCGTCATCACCCCTGGGGGCAGGATTCTTCTTTGTGGGTAAGAAGGATGGCTCTCTTCGACCGTGTATTGATTATCGGGGGTTGAATGACATCACGATCAAGAACAAGTATCCCCTGCCCTTGATGAGTTCTGCCTTCGACTCCTTACAGGGTGCTACGGTGTTCACCAAGCTAGACCTACGCAATGCGTATCACCTGGTCCGGATCAGAGAGGGGGACGAGTGGTTGACGGGTTTCAATACACCGATGGGTCACTTCGAGTATCAGGTGATGCCGTTTGGACTGACCAATGCTCCAGCGGTATTCCAGAGTATGGTGAACGACGTCCTGAGAGATATGATCGGTCTCTTTGTGTTTGTTTACCTGGATGACATTCTGATCTTCTCGAAGGAACCTTCCGACCACGTCCAGCATGTCCGGCAGGTGCTGCAGCGATTGTTGGAGAATCGCCTGTTCGTGAAGGCCGAGAAGTGCGAAGTTTCACGCCCACACGACATCCTTTCTCGGGTACATCATCTCCAGGGGAGAGATTAGGATGGACCAGGAGAAGGTTAGAGCGGTTCTGGAATGGGCCCAGCCCGGTACGAGATTGCAGCTCCAGAGATTTTTTGGGGGTTTGCGAATTTCTACCGCAGATTCATCCGGGATTACAGCCGTGTGGCCGCTCCGTTAACTGCCTTGACTTCCAGCATCAGGACCTTCAAGTGGAATCCGGAGGCGGATCGAGCGTTTCTGGATTTGAAGAGGCGATTCACCAACGCACCGATTCTCTCTCAACCGGACACGGCCCGTCAGTTCGTCGTTGAAGTGGACGCGTCTGATGTGGGAGTTGGCGCCATCCTGTCGCAGCGATGCTCCACGGACAGTAAACTCCATCCCTGCGCCTACTACTCTCGTCGCCTTTCGCCTGCGGAGAGGAATTACGATGTGGGTAACCGGGAGCTTCTCGCGGTGAAACTTGCCTTGGAGGAGTGGCGCCACTGGTTGGAGGGGGCGGAGCAACCGTTTATTGTCTGGACGGACCACAAGAATCTTGCTTACGTGCAATCGGCTAAACGTCTCAACTCCCGTCAGGCCAGGTGGGCGTTGTTTTTCGGACGATTCAAGTTTGCCCTGACGTTCCGACCTGGATCTAAGAACGGCAAGGCGGACGCCTTGTCCCGGATGTTCTCCAAGACGGAGGAGAGTGGGTCCAAGACCGAGACAATCCTCCCCCGGAACTGCGTCGTGGGAGCAGTTATGTGGAAGATTGAGGAGGAGGTGCTGGCGGCCCTTCGGACTCAGCCCGGTCCCGGTAACGGTCCACCCGGTCGGTTGTTTGTGCCTGAGTCGGTTCGTCCTGCTGTCCTCAAATGGTCCCACGCAAGCAAGATGGCTTGTCACCCTGGCGTGGCTCGGACTATGGCGTTTCTTCGCAGACGTTTTTGGTGGCTTGCCATGGCCGAGGATACTCGGGGTTTTGTTGCTGCCTGTCCAGTGTGTGCGCAGAATAAGAGTACCAATCGGCCCAGCTCTGGACTACTTCACCCCCTTCCTATTCCCCGGCGACCATGGTCGCATCTGGCCCTGGACTTCGTCACGGGGTTGCCCGCCTCTGAGGGGAACACGGTAGTTCTGACTATCGTGGACAGATTCAGCAAGTTCGCCCACTTTGTGCCAATTGCCAAGCTTCCCTCTGCCTCGGAGACGTCCGAGATCCTGGTTAGGGAGGTTTTCAGGGTCCACGGTTTGCCCAGTGATATCGTTTCCGACCGTGGCCCTCAGTTTACCTCTGCTGTCTGGAAGTCCTTCTGTTTGGCCATTGGAGCTACGGTCAGTCTCACATCTGGTTTTCACCCCCCAATCCAATGGTCAGGCGGAGAGAGCCAACCAGAAGATGGAATCAACGCTACGCTGTCTGGTCTCTTCCAACCCCACCTCCTGGGTTTCTCAGTTGCCTTGGGTTGAGTATGCCCACAATACTCTTCCTACATCTGCCACTGGGATGTCTCCCTTCCAGTGCCTGTATGGCTACCAACCTCCCCCTGTTTCCTTCTCAGGAGAAGGAGCTCTCAGTGCCTTCTGTTCAGGCCCATATTCGGCGTTGCCACCGGACCTGGCATCGGGCCAGAAAGGCACTCCTTAGAGTTTCGGACCGGTATCAGCTCCAGGCGAATCGTCGCCGGATTCCCGCTCCCACCTATACCATCGGAGATAGGGTTTGGTTGGCCACACGGGATCTTCCGTTACGGACTGAGTCTAGGAAGTTGTTACCGAAGTTCATTGGTCCGTTTGTGGTGGAGAAGGTGATCAATCCAGTGGCAGTTCGACTCAAACTACCGAGGACGCTCAGAGTCCATCCCACCTTTCATGTCTCCTGCCTCAAGCCTGTCTTCCTCAGTCCTCTGTTGCCTCCTCCGCCTCCTCCTCCTCCTCCTCGGATGATCGGAGGTGGTCCTGCCTACACGGTGCGTCGCATCATGGATTCCAGACGGCGGGGCCGGGGTTTCCAGTATCTCGTGGACTGGGAGGGGTATGGCCCTGAGGAGAGGAGTTGGATTCCGCGGCGACAGGTCCTAGACGCAGACCTCATCAGTGACTTCTACCGCCTCCATCCTGGCGCTCCGGGAGGTCCGCCCGGTGGCGTTCGTCGGAGGGGGGTACTGTGACGATCCCGGCTGTCTGAGTCGGGTCCTGTCTGGTGACTAGTGTTCCTGCTCGTATTCTCCAGTTTCCCGAGGGTTCGGGAACGCTCCGGGAGCGCTCTGGTTTTCCGCACCTGCATCCCATCAGCAATCTGCACACCTGGTCCTGATCATCACCCTTCTTAGGCTCTGGGCCAACATCCAGTTCCTGCCGGATCGTTAGCCATGAACAGTATGTTTGTCAGCGTATCAGCCTTTGAGTTCTAGCGTTAGTTTTGTTGTTTTGCACCTTGTTGATTTGCTGTGTACTCACCTCCGTTTTGTTCTGTCTGCAGTCTCTCACCCGGAACCTTCACCCAACCTCTGCCTGATGGTCGGCGGCTGCCGAGCCAGTACCGGACCAACCACTGCACCTTCAACAACCCATCCACGCCACCCGCTCTGTTCCCTGGATTATTCAGCTTCACTCGGACTCTATAAATAAACACTCACCTTTGTCTCACGTACCGTGTCCTGGTCTGCTTCTGGGTTCTGGCTTAGTTAACCGTGACATACTCTCTGTTTATTATTTATGCATAGTCACTTTAACTCTACCCACATGTACATATTACCTCAATTACCTCAACTAGCTGGTGTCCCCGCACATTGACTCTGTACCGGTACCCCCTGTATATAGCCTCCCTACTGTTATTTCACATTGACTCCATACCGGTACCCCCTTGTATATAGCCTCCCTACTGTTATTACACACTGACTCTGCACCGGTACCCCCCTGTATATAGCCTCCCTACTGTTATTTCCCATTGACTCTGTCCCGGTACCCCCTGTATATAGCCTCCCTACTGTTATTTCCCATTGACTCTGCACCGGTACCCCCTGTATATAGCCTCCCTACTGTTATTACACATTGACTCTGTACCGGTACCCCCCTGTATATAGCCTCCCTACTGTTATTACACATTGACTCTGTACCGGTACCCCCTGTATATAGCCTCCCTACTGTTATTACACATTGACTCTGTACCGGTACCCCCCTGTATATAGCCTCCCTACTGTTATTTCCCATTGACTCTGTACCGGTACCCCCTGTATATAGCCTCCCTACTGTTATTTCCCATTGACTCTGTACCGGTACCCCCTGTATATAGCCTCCCTACTGTTATTTCCCATTGACTCTGTACCGGTACCCCCTGTATATATAGCCTCCCTACTGTTATTTCACATTGACTCTGTACCAGTACTTCCTGTATATAGCCTCCCTACTGTTATTTCCCATTGACTCTGTACCAGTACTTCCTGTATATAGCCTCCCTACTGTTATTTCCCATTGACTCTGTACCGGTACCCCCTGTATATAGCCTCCCTACTGTTATTTCCCATTGACTCTGTACCAGTACTTCCTGTATATAGCCTCCCTACTGTTATTTCCCATTGACTATGTACCGGTACCCCCTGTATAAAGCCTCCCTACTGTTATTTCACATTGACTCTGTACCAGTACTTCCTGTATATAGCCTCCCTACTGTTATTTCCCATTGACTCTGTACCAGTACTTCCTGTATATAGCCTCCCTACTGTTATTTCCCATTGACTCTGTACCGGTACCCCCTGTATATAGCCTCCCTACTGTTATTTCCCATTGACTCTGTACCGGTACCCCCTGTATATAGCCTCCCTACTGTTATTTCACATTGACGCTGTACCGGTACCCCCTGTATATAGCCTCCCTACTGTTATTTCCCATTGACTCTGTGCAGCGGTACCCCCTGTATATAGCCTCCCTACTGTTATTTCCCATTGACTCTGTACCGGTACCCCCTGTATATAGCCTCCCTACTGTTATTTCCCATTGACTCTGTCCCGGTACCCCCTGTATATAGCCTCCCTACTGTTATTTCCCATTGACTCTGTCCCGGTACCCCCTGTATATAGCCTCCCTACTGTTATTTTATTTTACTGCTGCTCTGTAGTTATTTGCTTTAATTTTTTTTGCTTAACACTTTTATTTTATTTTATTTTACTTTGCATTGTTGGTTAAGGGCTTGTAAATAAGCATTTCACTGTAATGTCTACACCTGTTGTATTCGGCACATGTGGCAAATTATATTATATTATATTTGATTTGATTTGAGGTAGCCTAGCGGTTAACAGTGTTGGGCCAGTAACAGAAAGGTCACTATATAAAGACAATGAAACCCTATTCACACACACAGAGGGACGACACAGAAGGACACCAAGGGACACAGAGACAGAGGAACACGGAGGGACACAGAGGGACACAGACACAAAGGGACGACACAGAAGGCCACAGAGGGACACAGAGACAGAGGGACACGGTGGGACATAGAAGGACACAGAGAGCGGGACACAGAGACAGAGGGACACAGACAGTTACAGAGACAGAGGGACACAGAGGGACACAGAGACAGAGGGACACAGCGACAGAGGGACACATAGGGACACAGAGACAGAGGGACACAGAGACAGAGGGACACATAGGGACACAGAGACAGAGGGACACAGAGACAGAGGGACACAGAGACAGAGGGACACAGCGACAGAGGGACACATAGGGACACAGAGACAGAGGGACACAGAGACAGAGGGACACAGAGACAGAGGGACACAGAGACAGAGGGACACATAGGGACACAGAGACAGAGGGACACAGAGACAGAGGGACACAGAGACAGAGGGACACATAGGAACACATAGACAGAGGGACACAGAGGGACACAGAGACAGAGGGACACAGAGACAGAGGGACACAGAGGGACACAGATGGACACAGAGGGACACAGAAGGACACAGAGGGGCACAGAGACAGAGGGACACAGAGACAGAGGGACACAGAGGGACACAGAAGGACACAGAGGGGCACAGAGACAGAGGGACACAGAGACAGAGGGACACAGAAGGACACAGAAGGACACATAGGGACACAGAGACAGAGGGACACAGAAGGACACAGAAGGACACAGAGACAGAGGGACACAGAGACAGAGGGACACAGAAGGACACAGAAGGACACAGAGGGACACAGAGACAGAGGGACACAGAGGGACACAGAGACAGAGGGACACAGAGGGACACAGAGGGACACAGAGGGACACAGAGACAGAGGGACACAGAGACAGAGGGACACATAGGGACACAGAGACAGAGGGACACAGAGGGACACAGAGACAGAGGGACACATAGACAGAGGGACACAGAGACAGAGGGACACAGAGGGACACAGAAGGACACAGAGGGACACAGAGACAGAGGGACACAGAGACAGAGGGACACAGAGACAGAGGGACACAGAGACAGAGGGACACAGAGGGACACAGAAGGACACAGAGGGACACGGAGACAGAGGGACACAGAGACAGAGGGACACAGAGGGACACAGAAGGACACAGAGGGGCACAGAGACAGAGGGACACAGAGACAGAGGGACACAGAAGGACACAGAAGGACACAGAGGGACACAGAGACAGAGGGACACAGAGACAGAGGGACACAGAAGGACACAGAAGGACGCATAGGGACACAGAGACAGAGGGACACAGAAGGACACAGAGACAGAGGGACACAGAAGGACACAGAGGGACACAGAGACAGAGGGACACAGAGACAGAGGGAAACAGAGACAGAGGGACACAGAGGGACACCTCACTTCATTCAGACAGACAGATGCGGGGGACTCTATCTCTTTATGTATCTATCTGACAGGGCCTTTGAAACCTGGAGCAATCCACTCAATGTTTCACCTAATATCCACAGACCAAACTGTGTGTTCTTTCTCCATTGTTGATTCTATTGAGCACAATTTGTGAACCATTACACAATACAGGTGGAAATCGATGTACATTCTATTGGTTTTGGGATGGTCTAGGTGATCTACGGGCCGTTGAACCCGATGAGTGTCCATGCTGGTGCATACAGTTGAAATATTTATCACACACTCTCAGAGCTTAGATCATTGCAGGTCATATTGCTTACCGTAAACTCTGTGGGGTTTGTCTTTCTGCTAAATGATAAGCTATTTAATGTTCAATCTGCTGATAGAGGAGTGAAAGACAAGAGCAGAGCTGTGCTGGACAATGTACTAGGCCTACACCCTGCTGATTCAACAGGAAATAGGCTTCTTGGAAATGGAATGTATGTCCTGTATTCACACTCATAATATGGATTTAGTCAATAACCTATAGGAATACAGTAGAAACCATTGAGCACATTTACAAGGAAATTAATTTTTAACTTAAAAAGGAAGATACACTCTTAGAAAAAAAAAGGTGCAATCTAGAACCTTTAAGGGTTCTTTGGCTGTCCCCATATGGAGAACCCTTTGAATAACCCTTTTAGGTTGCAGGTAGAACCCTTGTGGGTTCCATGGAGAACCCTTTGAAGAACCCTTTTAGGTTGCAGGTAGAACCCTTGTGGGTTCCATGGAGAACCCTTTGAAGAACCCTTTTAGGTTGCAGGTAGAACCCTTGTGGGTTCCATGTAGAACCCTTTCTACAGAGGGTTCTTTGGCTGTCCCCATAGGAGAACCCTTTGAATAACCCTTTTTGGTTGCAGGTAGAACCCTTGTGGGTTCCATGTAGAACCCTTTCTACAGAGGGTTCTACATGGAACCCAAAAGGGTTATTCATGGAACCCTTTTTTCTAAGAGTGTATCTATATTTGTAACTTAACTTTTTTAATTGCCACTAAGGGGATACATAAAGTTGTATTGAACTGAAAAAATGATAAAGAACCTTGACACATCATCATCTTTTCCAGCATCCAGGTCTTGACGCACAGAAGCTGTTAAAATGTCCAAGCAAGTGAATATCTGATGATAACACGACTTTATCACTAAAGTGTCATTACACACTGACATTGACATTTCTACCATCACCTCCTATGAGTCAACAGTTGGTCGGGCATGGGCCCTCATCGTGATTAATGATTAAATGAATATTTTTTTTATCACAAAATATGTTTTTATTAGTAATCAATAAAAATACACTGAGGTTAGAATACATTTCATAAATGCTTTACATTCGAATGAGCAAATTCAACAAACAAACAAGGCCATAATGTTTTTACTGTGGAATGACCCTTTGACGAGGAAATGGTCTGTTCACTTCCATTCATTTTCCGTCCCAGTGCTGGGTTACGTTCAGACTGTCTCGTGGTAGAGCAAAACAAAACTGTTCAGACTCTGCAGACATTTTCGTGAGAAGACAGATTTTCGGGATGTCTCAAACACACCTGCTACGATAAGTCAATTATGGTCAAGCTGCATCCCATCGACAAAACCGTGCAGCTCAGCCACCTTCCACCACAGATGTGGAAGGCCGAAATCGACGGATGAGGTGGATTGAGACGCAGCCCAGATATCGCTAGCTTAATTAAGAGTCTATGCCAGGGATTCTACTAAGCAAACACATGGAATTGTTTTAAGATGGTCACACCAAGGATCGTTTAGCTATTTGATTTAGTCAAAAAATAAATCGAAAAGGAAGTTTGTTTTAAAGTGTCTGTCCTATATCTGAGAGATATAAGAAAGATCAGGATTTAAAAAATATATATATATTTGTACCCATATTTAATAAAAAATAAATGGCACTAAACTACTTCCATATACTTCCATTGGTGTTTTTAACTGGTACCAGGCTACCTTCAAATAAAATACAATACAATACAATGGTATTTCTCACATGCACCGAATACCGTGAAATGCTTACTTACAAATCTTGTGAGGTTTGTGGGCGTCCTAGAGCAAAACAACCGACTCGTAGTTTGTAGGCCAAAACGTTCCGACGCTAGAGACGTTTTCGTGAGAAGACAATTTTCTGGATGTCTCCTGGTCTGACACACACTGCTGTAGGTCGGACACCTTCCACCACAGATACTCTCTCTCTCGCTTAAACAGATGGATTTTGATCAGGACTTCTGTATTATGCTAATGTCTTTCCGCTAATTGTATTATGCTAATTTAATGCTAAATTAATATTTATTTTTAACTCATAATGACATCAAAACAACATCACAAAATATACAGGTAATTACATACAAAACAAATCTATGTCCCAGAAAGATGCTACAACAATGTTTGGAGTCGGGCTATTGGTCCTCTTCCCGGCCGTCAGTCACCCAGTGGGATAACATCTAGATTGACCTGTAAACTGTGATCTGATGTTCTCATATCGGTGGATTCAGTGGAAACCCCATGTCGTCCTCTATGTCCAGCTCTTGGTCTGTATCATCTGAAATGTCTGACTCTATTTCTCCTTGTGATAGAGGCGACGTGGAACACTGCAACCGATGGGTCATTTCTGTAGGCCGACATCTCTGGTCCCGGCCTGGGCTGAGGCTCACGCCTGACTCCGGTCCCTCCTCGCAGTTTCTCCCGGTGCTCTCGTCCTCCAGATCTCTCTTACTGCCGGTAGGGTTCTCCTGGGGAAATAACAACAACGGTGACCAATCAGCCACAATATATATTTCACATTGGGTATGCCATTGCTATTGCGCGTGACTTTTACGCACAGGCTACTCAAGCACTAAACCTATAATAAATGTCATTTTTTAGCTTGAAATTAGATATAAATAGCCTTTACTTTGGCAACTTTAATCGAAAAGTACATTAAACCCAGTACTCATTTATTCATACCTGCTTCAGTCGCCTCCACTTGGCTCTTCGATTTTGGAACCATGTCTTCACCTGGAAAACAACGTCAACGATATATTTTTTTTAAATGTTAGGCTACTGGATTCTGTGTCAGATAATTTACCTTAGACTATAGGCCTATGTGAAAATCAGTTAAACGAAATGTCTTTAAAAAATATGTAATTGATGATACAGATTAAACGGATGAAACCCAACTGATTACCAAAGTAACCAAAGTGTGAATGCACCAATTAGCAAGTCGCTCTGGATAAGAGCGTCTGCTAAATGACGTAAATGTAAAATGTAAATGTATAGCGACTGGATGTGGAACCAAATAAAACACGCTGCTGACCTGTCGTTCACTCAGTTGTAACATTTTAGCCAGTCGTTTTCGTTCTGGGGGTGAAAGGTATTTCTGGGTCTCAAACTTCTTTTCCAACTCGATTGTCTGGTCGTTGGAGAATCGGACTTGTCCACCTTTTCTCTTGTGCAGTGGACGCTGAATGAATGGGCTCCATAAAAGTTGTTTACCTTTGAAGACAAAAATAAAAATAATGATTTAATATAGAAAAACATGTTTATACAAATGGGGCAGAATTATGCTAATATTAGATCTATAAGTAGCCCCAAAAGTTAAATAAATCAAAATAGCTTTCGTTAACTTGATTCGTTTCTCCTCCAGCAGAGGCCTACATGATTCTATGCAAATATTTACAATTATTTCATCTTTCTTGTCAGTTTTTGCAGGCATCCGTTTAACCTCCGTTTTTACGGAAGGCCGTGAGTTGAAACTTGAAACTGAGTGGAGACTAAAACAATGGCAAAATATCCTTCCTGTGTTTCCTGTTGCTTTATCGCACCAGTTTATCTCATTACTAACCGCCTTTCCATCAACATACTGCAATTGATGCTATTTAAAACCGAAACATGTTTTAATCATCTTATCTAATTTAACTATAACCATAACTTCATAAGAAGACAATAATAATCACCATAACAATAGTTCAATCCTTTAAAAAATGTTGGAAAATATATACATATTCCAAAAGGGAAAAAATAAATATGATTCATTATACCCCAAAAATATTTTGGTTTTGGGGCACCATGATCAAAACCAGATTTTTCTTATAGGCATAAATTGAATTATTTAATTAATCAAATACATTTGATAAAATAGTGAAATTCAAATGAATTCAAAGTCACCCTAAAGATGTTAAATTGCGTCACTGCATAGGCCTATTTCATGTTTGCAGTTTGATTATTTTAGCAACCATAAAGTCACATTCACCGCAGAGGAAATGAACAATATCAGACAAACGGATCCCGGCTATCAGAAGTCGAGTGTTTCCTGAATGTGTCTGTATTGAGGATGTCGATAAAATAATCAGCATCGTGCACGACTCCCGGGGAAGAGGCTGCTCGAGGCCGCCAGGAAAACATTCAACAGCTTCTGAAAGCAGATTTACTCCTATCGAGAGCTCAAGACTTCCTGTATGAACGGAAAGGGTCAGGCTTGCTGAACAGAGAAGCAGTTCACCCCAGAGCGACACTTTAATGCTGAAATAACAAGTGATTTAGAGCATGTTTAGTCGCAGGATGCATCAGATGTTTGGAACAATAACGAATTTTGCAAAAAAAAACTAAAGGCGTTGACTTAAGTGGCACAACACTTTAACAGTTTGCAAATTAAACAGACAACTTAATATGTGTTTAGGCAAATGATGTATAGGCAAATTATGCCTGAAGTAATCAACTATGTTCAAGCATGATACAATGCTTATACATTCTTACCTCTAAAATATACTACCCCTTTAGGATGGAAATCTGCAGCATGCAGGGGAATGAGAATCTAGTTTCAAAATCAAGTACATGCACAAACGTTTTATCTCCACATTGCACATAGGTTATTACAGATTTATATTAGTTGTCAACATTAAAAGTATCTTAACGAATTTCAGCAGAAAAATCATCCAAACAAGTAAGAGATTCATATGAGTTCAACTCACCAAGCGGATCGTGCCTGATCAGGGCATGGGTATAGTCCCCCATAGAGCGGTAGAATGGATACAGTGAATTTGCCCCCGAGGCATATGAGGCTGTCAGCGCAGCGTGGTGAGAGAACGCAGGGTGGATCGGTGTCGGTTCATAGATGGGGGTCCGGTACGGAGAGACCAAACTGGTGAAGGATGAGTTCGGAGACGGTAGAGTTGGCGTGGGGACCACCGCTGAAGACTGGGCCGGGGTCTCATTTCTCCCCAGGATGTCTTCTATGTAGAAAGGAGTTGGGTGGACGGGCTGGATAGGGGTCGGCGCGTAAAGAGGAACACCCATGGCCGAAGGCACACTGTGTTGGTACTGCATGATTACCTTGCGTAATGCTGCTGAATAATATCTCTATCCAACTATATTATCTTCTGCTGTCAAAAGGAAGAACTGTAGGAAACCTATAGGCGCCTCTCTCTCTCTCTCCATGAGTAGCTGAGGTTTGTTGGCTGGTGATTGTGACACCAGTTAAGGCTACTTCATATCTCAGCATTAGAGGGAGGAGATAACCGAGCAGGCCACTTCCTGCAGGCACACACACACTGCGATTGGTCCCCTCGCAAATACACTTTATAATTCAATAACATCCAATCATTAGGCTATCCCTTATCTTACCTTAAGCGCCTATGTTAATTAATAAAATAGGCCTGCCCATTTTATCTGTTTTTAATGATGGTATGAACATCTCCTGACGTGTCTATATAAATGGTTCAATAGGCTATTCACGTGGTTTACCAGATTCAATAGGCTATTCACGTGGTTTACCAGATTCAATAGGCTATTCACGTGGTTTTCAATGTGCGTAAAACATTGAAAAACAATCTCCAATCTGGAAAAAGTTAATTATAATGGATTATAATGGAGTAATTTCCTGACTCATTCAGATAAGATATTTGGACTCATCATGCACATTATCACAGACTATTATTACAGATTTAAACCGCAACAATAGATTGTAAAATACAACTGTATCTATGTCAGGTGATTAACTCATGATTTGGATGATTGAAACGATCCTGAGGGTGATTCCTATATCAGTGGGCCCATAGAGATACACTACAATAGCGATAGGCCTTCAGTATAATAGTGTTGTGTGAGTAGGCCTATTATGAATGTTAGTGGCTTTAAATAGCTCACTGAGTAGGCCTACCTGATTATCCCCGCATCGTTTCCTCTATCTGTTAAACAGTAATGAATAAATTCCGTTATAACTTCTCTAATGTTTCAGCCGGATCTGCACAATCCCTAAAAGTTATCTGCGCTCTCTCCAATTTAAAACAGAGCCTAAGACTGTGAGTAGGCCCTAGCCTATATTTTGAACATTTGTGCAATATTTCGCAGCTATTGGGTGTATTCTTTATTCACTGAAGCTACAATTTTGTAACTCGGCTCATTTCAGCTCTTTAACAGTTATTTTGGTCTTGATGCTAATTGTGCGCTGACGCAACGCTGAAATCCCCCCATTGCCAATAGTTCCACTGATAGCTGATTCGATTTTCTACAAGCGAGTCACTCCAATAAAGGACACTTTCTAACTTTGTAATTTAGATAAAGAGACCCCAAGAATAAACATTGATATGAGAGAAGCGGAGACATATAGCCTCACATGAAAGTCAAATCGGTAGATTGCTAATATTTGGACTTTGACAATCATTGCAGTGAATTGATCGGACTGGCGTCGGACTCCTGTCCAACAACAGCTGATAATTACAGAGAGCAGGGCGGGTGGTTATCGCTGTCTAATATCATCGAGCGGCAGGGACATTGTTGGCGCCACAGGTCCGATTTTAGAGACGTTTTAAAGTTAAAGGAGTAAATTAATAGAAATGTTTTAATAAAATCAATCATCATCAAACACCGAACTGTCTCTATTTTAAATATGTGGTATATTATTAGAGCCTATCCTATGAATATCCATATGCCGTCTAGGCTACTTTATCCAGTCAATTGTGAGAGAAAGAAAGATGGTGTAGCCACAGGCTTTAGGCCTATAATTTGTAGTGTCACAATTGGATATTCGTTTTCAACAAATTATACAAACTGGGTCTTCAGCGGTGTTATCACCTGATAGGTTCATGGTGCTAAAACTAAGGACTCGTATTATGATGATTAGGCTGCCTACATGTAATTACAGTTTAACTGCCCCCAGATTACCAAGTAACATCATAGATTTTGGACAAAAATGAACTGCTAATGGTTTGCGACCTGCTTTATGCTGCCCGGTCTGCACACACACAGGGTAGCCTGTCATGGTTCCCCTGTTCCCCTTTGCGTGCTGCCTGCCTGTGTGATTATGGACCACCCAAACAGAAGGAGCAACATTGCTGCCATCTACAGGAGGATAGATATAGAGCAGACTAGTTGTTATTTCTGAAGTGAAAAACTGTGTGTAACCGGTGTGAAATGGCTAACTAGTTAGCGGTGCACGCTAGTAGCATTTCAATCGGTGACGCCACTCGCTCTGAGACCTTGAAGTAGTTGTTTCCCTTTGCTCTGCATGGGCTGCGGCTTTTGTGGAGCGACGGGTAGCGGTGCTTCGAGGGTGACTGTTGTCGATGTGTGCAGAGGATCCCTGGTTCAAGCCCAGGTAGGGGCGAGGAGAGGGACGGAAGCAACACTGTTACATGTGCATGAAAAGTAGTCATCTCTTGTTGAATGACAACAAACACTTCATGTTCCCGCTCCTACTAGGAGTAGTACTGTTGACCGATGAAGGGGCGTAGACTTCGGCTACCGAATTTCGACTTGCCCCAACAAAAATGTAATGTGCACAAACAACCGAAACCCCCCCGCCTAAGACCAAGACGAACAAAAATCAGAGCTGTGTTCGAATACCCATACTAACATACTGTATAATACATACTTAATGAGTATATACTACACACTATAAGTTAATTTTAGTATACTGTAAACGAACGGTATCCTTTCATTTGATCGTACTAGCGCGTCGTCTGTCTACCGGAAGTTGATGCTGTTGCTATGCAACCTCTTGCTAGCTTGTTAGCATAACAAATTACTAGCTAGACATTTTACGACTTCGGTTGTGTTCTTAAATGCAATCCGTAGTGCCAGAGTGCGCTCTGGACGTTCGTAAAATCAGAGCGTTGTCAGATTGTCCTTTTGTAAATTCAGAGCGTTTGGCTCTTGGAGTTGGGTGGCAGGTAGCTTAGTGGTTAAGAGCGTTGTGCCAGTAACCAAAAGGTCGCTGGTTCTAATCCCTGAGCCGACTAGGTGAAAAATCTGTCGATGCCTTGAGCAAGGCACTTAACCCTAATTGCTCTTGTAAATTGCTCTGGATAAGAGCGTCTGCTAAATGACTAAAAATGTAAAGTTCAGAGCGCACACTGGACGATCTGGCCGAGGAGTTATGTCCATAATATGGGAGTAGGGTTGATTCGGGCGTTCTAACCTTACAATGGCACCCTGGCTAACGTTGCTGCTGTAATGATATGCTATGTGGTTCGTAAGGATAGCGTAGCTAACAAATTGTCAGCCAACATAACGTGTAAGGTAACTTATTTGAAAAGTCATTACTTTATTACATTGCTCCACATTTTCTTAACATTTGTCATAATTAGTTAAAGCAATGAATCAAAGTCCGCTGGACTTTGGCTACATATTTACCGCCATTTTCTTCAAATCTGAAAACGATGTGAAGCCACGCCCATTTTAGGAAGAATTGCATTTAGTTTGTATAGCGATTTCTACTACTGTTATCTTAAACTTAACTTGTTCTCTGCGATATCGTATAGCATTGGAATCGTGACATTATTTTATATAATTTATTTAACCTTTATTTAACTAGGCAAGTCAGTTAAGAACAAATTCTTGTTTACAATGACGGCCTACCAAAGGCAAAAGGCCTCCTGCGGGTACTGGGGCTGGGATAAAAAATATTATATATATAACAAAACACACATCACGACAAGAGAGACACCACAACACTGCATAAAGATAGACCTTTTTAAGTTGTCCCACTTACATTTACATTTGAGTCATTTAGCAGACGCTCTTATCCAGAGCGACTTACAGTTAGTGAGTGCATACATTTTTTATTTTATTTTTTTCATACTGGAATCGAACCCACAACCCTGGCGTAGCAAATGCCATGCTTTACCAACTGAGCTACATCCCTGCAGGCCATTCCCTCCCCTACCCTGGACGACGCTGGGCCAATTGTGCGCCGCCCCATGGGTCACTTCTTGACCACCTGGTAAATTGACACCTTTCCCAGGACACCCAACTCTTTTAAATTATGTACTTTCGAGGAAAATAGGGAGGTTTCTCGAGGCATAAAAAAAAAAGGTTTCTGGCGTCAAACTCAGATTTTTAGAAGGGATTGCAATGCGTGGCGCACCATGACAACGGGAACGTGATTGGTTGACAGTCTGCTGGGCGGAGCGTTATACGTTTTTCTATTCATTTCCTGCTGGGATTCTTCTCTCCTCCTTTTCTAATATGGCTTAACCAACCAAAATCTCTCCAGGGGGGCGGCTGAAAGAGGAAGTTTTCCGGTTTTCAGGATACAGTATTTTGGATAGAATTAGGAATTAGAATACTAGAATCAGTGGCGATTTTAGCTTGTAAATCTTGGTAGGGCAAACTCAACATTTAAAAAAAATGCATGCCAGCAAAGCCACTACACAACACAATAATTGCACTATAATGGTGACAAACGGTGCCCACAAACTGTTAGGGCCTACATAAAGCTATCCCAACAGCGGAGCTTTCTTTTCAGCACAATAGAGTGAATCCTTACCACCGCTACACCTGGCTATCAGTGGAGCCTTGTCTGGCAGCGAAACAGTTAATTCAGCCTCGTTTACGCTCCTCATCCAACCTGACAGAGCTTGAGAGGATCTGCAGAGAAGAATGGGAGAAACTCCCCAAATACAGGTGTGCCAAGCTTGTAGCGTCCTCTCAAGCTCTGTCAGGTTGGATGGGGAGAGTTGCTGCACAGCTATTTTCAGGTCTCTCCAGAGATGTTAGATCGGGTTCAAGTCCGGGCTCTGGCTGGGCCTCTCAAGGACATTCAGAGACTTGTCCCGAAGCCACTCCTGAGTTGTCTTGGCTGTGTGCTTAGGGTCGTTGTCCTGTTGGAAGGTGAACCTTCGCCCCAGTCTGAGGCCAAGGCCCTTTTCCCTCGATTGCTCAGAATGGTCGGGCGGCCAGCTCTAGGAAGAGTATTGGTGGTTCCAAACTTCTTCCATTTAAGAATGATGGAGGCCACTGTGTTCTTGGGGACCTTCAATGCTGCAGAATTTTGGGGACCTTTAAGGCTCCAGATCTGTGCCTCAACACAATCCTGTCTCTGAGCTCTATGGACAATTCCTTTGACCTCATGACTTGGTTTTTGCTCTGACATGCACTGTTAACTGTGGGACCTTATATAGACAGGTGTGTGCCTTTTCAAATCATGTCCAATCAATTAAATTTACCACAGGTGTACTCCAATCAAGTTGTATAAACATCTCAAGGATGATCAATGGAAACAGGATGCACCTGAGCTCAATTTCGAGTCTCATAGCAAAGGGTCTGAATACTTATGTAAAGGTATTTCTGTTTATTAATTTTAATACATTTGCAAACATTTCTAAAAACCAGTTTTCACTTTGTCATTATGGGGTATTGTGTGTAGATTGATGAGGATTTATTTTTATTTAATCAATTTTAGAATAAGGCTGTAATGTAACAATATGTGGAAAAAGGGAAGGGGTCTGAATACTTTCCGAATGCGCTGTACATAGGGCAGCAGCCTCTAAGGTGCAGGGTTGAGTAACCGGGTGGTAGCCGGCTAGTGATGGCTATTTAAAAGTCTGATGGCCTTGAGATAGAAGCAGTTTTTCAGTCTCTCGGTCCCAGCTTTGATGAACCTGTACTGACCTCGTCTTCTAGATGATAACGGGGTGAACAGGCCGTGGCTCGGTGGCTGAGGTCCTTGATTATCTTTTTGGCCTTCCTGTGACACCGGGTGCTGTAGGTGTCCTGGAGTGCGGGCAGTGTGCCCCCGGTGATGCGTTGGGCAGACCGCACCACCCTCTGGAGAGCCCTGTGGTTACGGGCGGTGCAGGTACCGTACCAGGCGGTGATACAGCCCGACAGGATGCTCTCAATTGTGCATCTGTAGAAGTTTGTGAGGGTCTTAGGGGCCAAGCCGAATTTCTTCAGCCTCCTGAGGTTGAAGAGGCGCTGTTGCGCTTTCTTCACCACACTATCTGTGTGGGTCTACCATTTCAGATTGTCAGTGATGTGTACGCAGAGGAACTTGAAGCTTTCCACCTTCTCCACTGCGGTCCCGTCGATGTGGATAGGGGCGTGCTCCCTCTGCTGTCTCGTTTTGTTGAAGTTGAGGGAGAGGTTATATTCCTGACACCACACTCCCAGAGTCTCATCATTGTTGGTAATCAGGCCTACTACTGTTGTGTCGTCTGCAAAGTTGATGATTGAGTTGGAGGCGTGCGTGGCCACGCAGTCATGGGTGAACAGGGAGTACAGGAGGGGGCTTGGCACACACTCTTGTGAGGCCACTGTGTTGAGGATCAGCGTAGTGGAGGTGTTGTTTCCTACCTTCACCACCTGAGGGCGGCCCGTCAGGAAGTCCAGGACCCAGTTGCACAGGGCAGGGTTCAGACCCAGGGCCTCGAGCTTAATGATGAGCTTGGAGGGTACTATGGTGTTGAATGCTGAGCTATAGTCAATGAACAGCATTCTGACGTAGGTATTCCTCTTGTCCAGATGGGATAGGGCAGTGTGCAATGCGATGGTGATTGCATCGTCTGTGGATCTATTGGGGCGGTAAGCAAATTGAAGTGGGTCTAGGGTGACAGGTAAGGTAGAGGTGATATGATCCTTAAACTAGCCTCTCAAAGCACTTCACGATGACAGAAGTGAGTGCTACCTTTACTGACAATATTTTAGGTTGTCTATAATTCCATTGCTCAATATCTGATAGATCAAATGCCTTACTTTTATTTTCCTGCATAAGTAAAAGCAGTGACAACCCTGAAAAACTGATGTGGGGACAAGATGGCTGCCGGAGAAGATGGCTGCCGTTTTACAGCCCTCTAACCAATTGTACTATTATGTGTGTTTTTTCGCGTTATTTGTAATTTATTCTGTACCAAATGTGCTTCTGGATGTCAGGACAGCGATTACTCACCTCGTATTGGACGAAGATTTTTTCTTCAACGAGTCGGACGCAAAGGATATCCTACAGACACCCGCCAAGGCCCAAATCCCCGTCATTCGCATGAGAAAGAGACGGCGATATCGTGGACGTAGGTTGGGGTGCCTTGTAAGGATCCGCGGGCGAGCGAGTAAACTGCCGCTCCCATCAATCCTATTAGCCAACGTTCAATCATTTGAAAATGAATTGGACGACCTAAGATTAAGGTTATCCAACCAATGGGACATTAAAAAATTTAATATCTTATGTTTCACTGAGTCGTGGCTGAACGACGACAGGGACAACATACAGCTGGTGGGATATACGCTTCATCGGCAGGATAGAACGGCTGACTCCGGTAAGACAAGGGGTGGCGGTCTGTGTATATGTAAACAACAGCTGGTGCATAAAATCTAATACAAAGGAAGTCTCAAGGTTTTGCTCGCCTGAGGTAGAGTATCTCATGATAAGCTGTAGACCACATTATTTACCAAGAGAGTTTTCATCTATATTTTTCGTAGCTGTCTATTTACCACCACAAACCAATGCTGGCACTAAGACCGCACTGAATGAGCTGTATAAGGCCATAAGTAAACAGGAAAACGCTCATCCAGAGGCAGCGCTCCTAGTGGCCGGGGACTTTAATGCAGGGAAACTTAAATCCGTTCTACCTAATTTCTACCAGCATGTTAAATGTGCATCCAGAGGAAAAACAACTCTAGACCACCTTTACTCCATACACAGAGACGCATACAAAGCTCTCCCTCGCCCTCCATTTGGCAAATCTGACCATAACTCTATCCTCCTGATTCCTGCTTATAAGCAAAAACTAAAGCAGGAAGCACCAGTGACTCGGTTAATAAGGAAGTGGTCAGATGACGCAGATGCTAAGCTACAGGACTGTTTTGCTAGCAAAGACTGGAATATGTTCTGGGATTCTTCCGATAGCATTGAGGAGTACACCACATCAGTCACTGGCTTCATCAATAAGTGCATCGATGACGTCGTGCCCACAGTGACCGTACGTACATACCCCAACCAGAAGCCATGGATTACAGGCAACATCCGCACTGAGCTAAAGGGTAGAGCTTCCGCTTTCAAGGAGCGGGACTCTAACCCAGACACTTATAAGAACTCCCGCTATGCCTTCCGACGAACCATCAAACAGGCAAAGAGTCAATACAGGACTAAGATTTAATCGTACTACACCGGCTCCGACGCTCGTCGGATGTGGCAGGGCTTGAAAACTATTACAGACTACAAAGGGAAGCACATCAGCGAGCTGCCCAGTGACACAAGCCTACCAGACGAGCTAAATCACTTCTATGCTCGCTTCGAGGCAAGTAACACTGAAGCATGCATGAGAGCATCAGCTGTTCCGGATGACTATGTGATCACGCTCTCCGTAGCCGATGTGAGTAAGACTTTTAAGCATTTCAACATTCACAAGGCTGCAGGGCCAGACGGATTACCAGGACGTGTACTCCGAGCATGTGCTGACCAACTGGCAAGTGTCTTCACTGACATTTTCAACATGTCCCTGACTGAGTCTGTAATACTAACATGTTTCAAGCAGACCACCATAGTCCCTGTGCCCAAGAACACTAAGAAAACCTGCCTAAATGACTACCGACCCGTAGCACTCATGTCTGTAGCCATGAAGTGCTTTGAAAGGCTGGTCATGGCTCACATCAACACCATTATCCCAGAAACCCTAGACCCACTCCAATTTGCATACCGCCCCAACAGATCCACAGATAATGCAATCTCTATTGCACTCCACACTGCCCTTTCCCACCTGGACAAGAGGAACACCTACGTGAGAATCCTATTCATTGACTACAGCTCAGCGTTCAACACCATAGTGCCCTCAAAGCTCATCACAAAGCTAAGGACCCTGGGACTAAACACCTCCCTCTGCAACTGGATCCTGGACTTCCTGACGGGCCGCCCCCCAGGTGGTAAGGGTAGGTAACAACACATCTGCCACGCTGATCCTCAACACGGGGTGTGTGCTCAGTCCCCTCCTGTACTCCCTGTTCACCCATGACTGCATGGCCAGGCACGACTCCAACACCATCATTAAGTTTGTCGACGACACAACAGTGATCACCGACAACAATGAGACAGCCTATAGGGAGGAGGTCAGAGACCTGGCCCTGTGGTGCCAGGATAACAACCTCTCCCTCAACGTGATGAAGACAAAGGAGATGATTGTGGACTACAGGGAAAAAAAGGTCCTTAGATCAGCTGCACCATCAAGAGCATCCTGACTGGTTGTATCACCACCTGGTATGGCAACTGCTCGGCCTCCGAACGCAAGGCACTACAGAGGGTAGTGCGTATGGCCCAGTACATCTCTGGGGCCATCCAGGACCTCTATACCAGGCAGTGTCAGAGGAAGGCTACCGCACGGCAAGTGGTACCGGAGCGCCAAGTCTAGGTCCAAAAGGCTTCTTAACAGCTTCTATCCCCAAGCCATAAGACTCCTGAACAGCTAATCAAATGGCTACCCGGACTATTTGCAGGTCTGAATTAGCCCCTGATTAGAAGGAGAGGATGAAAAACAGAGGTGTTTCGGCCCTCCAGGACCGGAATTGAAGAACCCTGCCCTACATACAGCCTCCCTACTGTTATTTTATTTTACTGCTGCTCTTTAATCTTTTTATTTTATTTTATTTATTTTATTTTTTACTTATCTATTTTTTACTTAACACTTTTTATTTTCTTAACTGCAATTGTAGGTTAAGGGCTTGTCAGTAAGCATTTCACTGTAATGTCTACACCTGTTGTATTCGGCACATGTGGCAAATAAAATGTGATTTGATTTGAAAAATAACACACCAAGGCTTAAAACAACTTAGTCTAAAAATCCGCATAGGATAAATTCAGGTTTAGACAATTAAATTGGTAGCTGCAGTGCTCACCAATCCCTCTGTGCCTATCAGTTATTCGAGATAGCATTTTAGGACTCAACATTGCATGATTTCTAGCCTGGAAAGCCGCTAGTGTCCGCTATTTACCGGTCTTTTGACGTGGAGATCCGTAAAAAGACATGTAAATACCGCCCACTAGCGGCTGTCCAGGCTACATGATTGTCGACACATTTTCAAATACCCAACACTGGTTCTGAAAACCCAAAAGGCCTCAAATCTAATGAAAAATCCTGTAATATCAAACAACGTCACTTGCTTCAACGGCATCAAGACAGACAAACGTAGGATAACGTTTTGTACTGCTTTTGATTCGGTGTGCTGCTTTAAATGATCTCCCCCCGTGCACAAGAAACGTTGCAAATATATGTTTCCGCCCCCTAACACAGATTTGTGGTTGGCTCATTTTAGTTCCGCCCTTCTCCCTGGTATATAGTGACAGCTGAGCTAGCGCAATGTATCGCTCTTTGAGAAACGTCCAGCGATTTAACTGCAAACTCCAGGCGTTGCAGAGGAACCTAGCCAACACAAAGCACAATCCTGCTGCAGGAGTCATCTTCACATCCTCCAGAATGGTACGTTTTGTCTTTTCGGAGATCGGAGTCAGTTGTTAACCCATCGCAGGCCCGTAAATGACCTTATTAGTTAGCCAAGCTAACTGGCTAGCTAGCCCATTAGTAGTACTAGCTAAAATGAATTAGTAGTTAGCCACCTTGCTAGCTTTACACGAATGCAGTAATGGTGCTTTTAGGACAACCGCAGATAGTTTTTCAAACGAGAAACACAAGTATTCACAGCAATATTCTGGTAGCAAGCAAGCTAGCTTGTAAGTTGGCTAATGTTATCTTGTCAAGCAAGTAGAAGGTCAAAGTCAGTTTACAATTATCTGCTAGCTAGCTAGCTTGCTAGCTAACTGGCCAACTTTCACTGCATACTTGCCAAGTTCACACGGAGTTCAAATCAAATTATATTTGTCACATGCGCCGAATACAACAGGTGTAGACTTTACCGTGAAATGCTTACTGACAAGCCCTTAACCAACAATACAGACTGAAAAAGTAAGAAAAATGTGCTAAATAGGAAATAGTAACACAATAAAATGGCAATAACGAGTCTATTTGGCTTTATTATGGATCCCCATTAGCGCTTCCTGAGGTCCAAAATTAAGTAAATTTATACCATTTTAAATAGTCACCTCAACTTGCTCAATTTCAACATTATTTATTACAGGATTTAGTTGAGGTTTAGGGTTTAGTGAATGATTTGTCCCAAAAAGTGGTTTTAGTTTTAGAAATATTTAGGACTAACTTATTGCTTGCCACCCATCTCAGAAACTAACTACAGCTCTTTTAAGTGTTGCAGTCATTTCAGTCGCTGTAGTAGCTGACATGTATAGTGTTGAGTCATCAGCATACATAGACACACTGGCTTTACTCAAAGCCAGTGGCATGACATTAGTAAAGATTGAAAAAAGTAAGGGGCCTAGACAGCTGCCCTGGGGAATTCCTGATTCTACCTGGATTATGTTGGAGAGGCTTCCATTAAAGAACACCCTCTGTGTTCTGTTAGACAGGTAACTCTTTATCCACAATATAGCAGGGGGTGTAAAACCATAACACATACGTTTTTCCAGCAGCAGACTATGATCAATAATGTCAAATGCCGCACTGAAGTCTAACAAATCAGCCCCCACAATCTTTTTATCATCATCAATTTCTCTCAGCCAATCATCAGTAATTTGTGTAAGTGCTGTGCTTGTTGAATGTCCTTCCCTATAAGCGTGCTAAAAGTCTGTGGTCAATTTGTTTACTGTAAAATAGCATTTTATCTAGTCAAACGCCATTTTCCCCAAAAGTTTACTATTGGCTGGTAACAGGCTGGTTGGTCAGCTATTTGAGCCAGTAAACTGGGCTTTACTATTCTTAGGTAGCGGAATTACTTTTGCTTCCCTCCAGGTCTGAGGGCACACACTTTCTAGTAGGCTTAAATTGAAAATATGGCAAATAGGAGTGGCAATATCGTCCGCTATTATCCTCAGTAATTTTCCATCCAAGTTGTCAGACCCAGGTGGCTTGTCATTGTTGATAGACAACAATTTTTTCACCTCTTCCACACTTTCATAATTTGGTCAGATATACTTGGATGTGTAGTGTCAGCGTTTGTTCCTGGCATGTCATGCCTAAGTTTGCTAATCTTGCCAATGAAAAAATAATTAAAGTAGTTGGCAATATCAGTTGGTTTTGTGATGAATAAGCCATCTGATTCAATGACTGACGGAGCGGAGTTTGCCTTTTTTCCCACAATTTCATTGAAGGTGCTCCAAAGCTTTTTACTATCATTCTTTGTCATTTATCTTTGTTTCATAGTATAGTTTCTTCTTCTTTTTATTCAGTTTAGTCACATTATTTCTCAATTTGCAATACGTTTGCCAATCGGTTGTGCAGCCAGACTTATTTGCCTCAATACTCTCAACCATACAAGTTTTCAATTCCTCATCAATCCACAGGGATTTAACTGTTTTTACAGTCATTTTCTTAAGGGTGCATGCTTATTAGTAACTGGAATAAGCAATTTCATAAATATGTCAAGTGCAGCGTCTGGTTGCTCCTCATTACACATCACAGACCAACAAGTATTCTTTACATCAACAACATAGGAATCACTACAAAACTTATTGTATGGCATACTTTTCTGGAATTTTCCAAGCTGTTTAAAGGCACAGTCAACTTAGTGTATGTAAAGTTCTGACCCACTGGAATTGTGATACAGTGAATTATAAGTGAAATAATCTGTCTGTAAACAATTGTTGGAAAAATGACTTGTGTCATGCACAAAGTAGATGTCCTAACCGATTTGCCAAAACTATAGTTTGTTAACAAGGAATTTGTGGAGTGGTTGAAAAATGAGTTTTAATGACTCCAACCTAAGTGTATGTACAGTGGGGGGAAAAAAGTATTTAGTCAGCCACCAATTGTGCAAGTTCTCCCACTTAAAAAGATGAGAGAGGCCTGTAATTTTCATCATAGGTACACGTCAACTATGACAGACATTGAGAGAAAAAAATCCAGAAAATCACATTGTAGGATTTTTAATGAATTTATTTGCAAATTATGGTGGAAAATAAGTATTTGGTCACCTACAAACAAGCAAGATTTCTGGCTCTCACAGACCTGTAACTTCTTTAAGAGGCTCCTCTGTCCTCCACTCGTTACCTGTATTAATGGCACCTGTTTGAACTTGTTATCAGTATAAAAGACACCTGTCCACAACCTCAAACAGTCACACTCCAAACTCCACTATGGCAAAGACCAAAGAGCTGTCAAAGGACACCAGAAACAAGATTGTAGACCTGCACCAGGCTGGGAAGACTGAATCTGCAATAGGTAAGCAGCTTGGTTTGAAGAAATCAACTGTGGGAGCAATTATTAGGAAATGGAAGACATACAAGACCACTGATAATCTCCCTCGATCTGGGGCTCCACGCAAGATCTCACCCCGTGGGGTCAAAATGATCACAAGAACGGTGAGCAAAAATCCCAGAACCACACGGGGGGACCTAGTGAATGACCTGCAGAGAGCTGGGACCAAAGTAACAAAGCCTACCATCAGTAACACACTACGCCGCCAGGGACTCAAATCCTGCAGTGCCAGACGTGTCCCCCTGCTTAAGCCAGTACATGTCCAGGCCCGTCTGAAGTTTGCTAGAGTGCATTTGGATTATCCAGAAGAGGATTGGGAGAATGTCATATGGTCAGATGAAACCAAAATAGAACTTTTTGGTAAAAACTCAACTCGTCGTGTTTGGAGGACAAAGAATGCTGAGTTGCATCCAAAGAACACCATACCTACTGTGAAGCATGGTGGTGGAAACATCATGCTTTGGGGCTGTTTTTCTGCAAAGGGACCAGGACGACTGATCCGTGTAAAGGAAAGAATGAATGGGGCCATGTATCGTGAGATTTTGAGTGAAAACCTCCTTCCATCAGCAAGGGCATTGAAGATGAAACGTGGCTGAGTCTTTCAGCATGACAATGATCCCAAACACACCGCCCGGGCAACGAAGGAGTGGCTTCGTAAGAAGCATTGGCTAGGCCACTCCAGGACCTTGAAGTCTCCAGATCTCAACCCCATAGAAAATCTTTGGAGGGAGTTGAAAGTCCGTGTTGCCCAGCGACAGCCCCAAAACATCACTGCTCTAGAGGAGATCTGCATGGAGGAATGGGCCAAAATACCAGCAACAGTGTGTGAAAACCTTGTGAAGACTTACAGAAAACGTTTGACCTGTGTCATTGCCAACAAAGGGTATATAACAAAGTATTGAGAAACTTTTGTTATTGACCAAATACTTATTTTCCACCATAATTTGCAAATAAATTCATAAAAAATCCTACAATGTGATTTTCTGGATTTATTTTTCTCATTTTGTCTGTCATAGTTGATGTGTACCTATGATGAAAATTACAGGCCTCTCTCATCTTTTTAAGTGGGAGAACTTGCACAATTGGTGGCTGACTAAATACTTTTTTTCCCCACTGTAAACTTCCGACTTTAACTGTATATATATATATAACTCAGCAAAAAAAGAAACGTCCGCTCACTGTCAACTGCGTTTATTTTCCACAAACTTTACATGTGTAAATATTTGTATAAACATAACAAGATTCAACAACTGAGACATAAAACTGAACAAGTTCCACAGACATGTGACTAACAGAAAGGGAATAATGTGTCCCTGAACAAAGGGGGGGTCAAAATCAAAAGTAACAGTCAGTATCTGGTGTGGTCACCAGCTGCATTAAGAACTGCAGTGCATCTCCTCCTCATGGACTGCACCATCACCCCTGGTGATACAAACCGCGACTCGTCAGTGAAGAGCACTTTTTGCCAGTCCGGTCCAGCGACGGTGGGTTTGTGCCCATAGGCGACGTTGTTGCCGGTGATGTCTGGTGAGGACCTGCCTTACAACAGGCCTACAAGCCCTCAGTCCAGCCTCTCTCAGCCTATTGCGGACAGTCTGAGCACTGATGGAGGGATTGTGCGTTCCTGGTGTAACTCGGGCAGTTGTTGTTGCCATCCTGTACCTGTCCCGCAGGTGTGATGTTCGGATGTACTGATCCTGTGCAGGTGTTGTTACACGTGGTCTGCCACTGCGAGGACGATCAGCTGTCCGTCCTGTCTCCCTGTAGCGCTGTTTTAGTCGTCTCACAGTACGGGCATTGCAATTTATTGCCCTGGCCACATCTGCAGTCCTCATGCCTTTTTGCAGCAGGCCAAGGCACGTTCACGCAGATGAGCAGGGACCCTGGGCATCTTTCTATTGGTGTTTTTCAGAGTCAGTAGAAAGGCCTCTTTAGTGTCCTAAGTTTTCATAACTGTGACCTTAATTGCCTACCGTCTGTAAGCTGTTAGTGTCTTAACGACCGTTCCACAGGTGCATGTTAATTAATTGTTTATGGTTCATTGAACAAGCATGGGAAACAGTGTTTAAACCCTTTACAAAGAAGATCTGTGAAGTTATTTGGATTTTTACTCATTATCTTTGAAAGACGGTCCTGAAAAAGGGACGTTTCTTTTTTGGCTGAGATATATCTTCTTATTTTATTGCTGTCCCCACGACAACAAAGTACTTAAATACATGTAATTTTGTCCTTGAAACATTTAATTGAAATACTGTACAGTCGTGGTCAAATGTTTTGAGAATGATACAAATACTAATTTTCACGAAGTCTGCTGCCTCAGTTTTGATGATGGCAATTTGCATATACTCCAGAATGTTATGAAGAGTGATCAGATGAATTGCAATTAATTGCAAAGTCCCTCTTTGCCATGAAAATGAACTTAATCCCCCAAAAACATTTCCACTGCATTTCAGCCCTGCCACAAAAGGACCAGCTGCCATCATGTCAGTGATTCTCTCATTAACACAGGTGAGAGTGTTGACGAGGACAAGGCTGGAGATCACTCTGTCATGCTGATTGAGTTAGAATAACAGACTGGAAGCTTTAAAAGGAGGGTGGTGCTTGAAATCATTGTTCTTCCTCTGTTAACCATGGTTACCTGCAAGGAAACACGTGCCGTCATCATTGCTTTGCACAAAAAGGGCTTCACAGGCAAGGATATTGCTGCTAGTAAGATTGCACCTAAATCAACCATTTATCGGATCATCAAGAACATCAAGGAGAGAGGTTCAATTGTTGTGAAGAAGGCGTCAGGGCGCCCAAGAAAGTCCAGCAAGCGCCAGGACCGTCTCCTAAAGTTGATTCAGCTGCGGGATCGGGGCACCACCAGTGCAGAGCTTGCTCAGGAATGGCAGCAGGAAGGTGTGAGTGCATCTGCACGCACAGTGAGGCGAATACTTTTGGAGGATGGCCTGGTGTCAAGAAGGGCAGCGAAGAAGCCACTTCTCTCCAGGAAAAACATCAGGGACAGACTGATATTCTGCAAAAGGTACATGGATTGGACTACTGAGGACTGGGGTAAAGTCATTTTCTCTGAATCCCCTTTCCGATTGTTTGGGGCATCCGGAAAACACCTTGTCCGGAGAAGACAAGGTGAGAGCTACCATCAGTCCTGTGTCATGCCAACAGTAAAGCATCCTGAGACCATTCATGTCTGGGGTTGCTTCTCAGCCAAGGGAGTGGGCTCACTCACAATTTTGCCTAAGAACACAGCCATGAATAAAGAATGGTACCAACACATCCTCAGAGAGCAACTTCTCCCAACCATCCAAGAACAGTTTGGTGACGACCAATGCCTTTTCCAGCATGATGCAATAAGGCAAAAGTGATAACTAAGTGGCTCGGGGAACAAAACATTTACATTTTGGGTCCATGGCCAGGAAACTCCCCAGACCTTAATCCCATTGAGAATTTGTGGTCGATCCTCAAGAGGCGGGTGGACAAACAAAAACCCACAAATTCTGACAAACTCCAAGCATTGATTACGCAAGAATGGGCTGCCATCAGTCAGGATGTGGCCCAGAAGTTAATTGACAGCATGCCAGGGCGGATTGCAGAGGTCTTGGAAAAAGAAGGGTCAACACTGCAAATATTGACTCTTTGCATAAACTTAATGTAATTGTCAATAAAAGCCTTTGACACTTATGGAATGCTTGTAATTATACTTCAGTATACCATAGTAACATCTGACAAAAATATATCATAACACTGAAGCAGCGAAATTTTTGAAGACCAATACTTGTGTCATTCTCAAAACCTTTGACCACGACTGTATAGCTAGCTACTCCTTTTTGAGATTACGCAACTCTAACCAAATAACCATGTAGCTGCCGTCAAGTAACCCAGACTAACTTTTCATCTTTGCTATTTGACTGTCTCAATGTTGTTGTTCAGTCTTCGGAGTACAGAATTGAGGCAGACACCTTTGGAGAGCTGAAGGTGCCAGTTGACAAGTACTATGGGGCTCAGACTGTCAGGTCCACGATGAACTTCAAGATCGGCGGACCGTCGGAGAGAATGCCAGTAAGTTCAGACAAAATATTACTTCATCGTTCAAGTTGTAGGCCTATTGTTGTTGTATAATCATTGTAGCTTGCCCTGACACATGGCTGTAGATTCCTGTGGCTGTAGTCACCAGTCCCGCCATGTCTTAGGGAATCATTGTAGCTAGCTCTCGCTACAAATTGGACACACATCCTTTTAACATTTCCTGTCCTATTTTCCTAGATTCAGATCAGACTAAAGGTTACTTCAAGTACAGTGCCTTGCAAAAGTATTCATCCCCCTTGGCGGTTTTCCTATTTTGTTGCATTACAAAATGTAAATGTAAATGTCCCCAAACATATGGAAGAAGGTACTCTGGTCAGATGAGACTAAAATTGAGCTTTTTGGCCAGCAAGGAAAACGCTATGTCTGGCGCAAACCCAACACCTCTCATCACCACGAGAACACCATCCCCACAGTGAAGCATGGTGGTGGCAGCATCATGCTTTGGGAATGGCAGGGACTGGGAAACTGGTCAGAATTGAAGGAATGATGGATGGCGCTAAATACAGGGAATTCTTGAGGGAAACCCGTTTCAGTCTTCCAGAGATTTGAGACTGGGACGGAGGTTCACCTTCCAGCAGGACAATGACCCTAAGCATACTGCTAAAGCAACACTCGACTGGTTGAAGGGGAAACATTTAAATGTCTTGCAATGGCCTAGTCAAAGCCCAGACCTCAATCCAATTGAGAATCTGTGGTATGACTTAAAGATTGCTGTACACCAGCAGAACCCATCCAACTTGAAGGAGCTGGAGCCGTTTTGCCTTGAAGAATGGGCAAAAATCCCAGTGGCTAGATGTGCCAAGCTTATAGAGACATACCCCAAGAGACTTGCAGCTGTAATTGCTGCAAAAGGTGGCTCTACAAAGTATTGACTTTGGGGGGGTGAATAGTTATGCACGCTCAAGTTTTCTGTTTATTTCTTGTTTGTTTCACAAGAAAAAATATTTTGCATCTTCAAAGTGGTAGGCATGTTGTGTAAATCAAATGATACAAACCCCCCACAAAAATACATTTTAATTCCAGGTTGTACGGCAACAAAATAGGAAAAATGCCAAGGGGGGTGAATACTTTCGCAAGCCACTGTATCATGTGTATCCTTGTGTAGAGTCCAATCTTTGTAGCTACACATGTCCTCACAACTGCTTTCCTTCGTATTCACCAGATCCAGGTGATCAAAGCGTTTGGTATTCTGAAGAGGGCTGCTGCGGAGGTGAACAAGGACTATGGACTGGACCCGAAGCTGGCTGAGGCCATCGTGCAGGCTGCTGATGAGGTGCCTAAAGCAGGGTGAACTGGGAAACTAACAAAAACACCACAGGAGAGAGAGAGCAGGGTGAACAGGGAAACTAACAGAAACACCACAGGAGAGAAAGAGAAGGGGGTTGCATGACTCTCAACTTTGTGAGTTCCCAGATTAGACATCAGCCTAGCCCCGGGTGCCTGTCTGTTTCTGCTAACATTAGGCTAGACTGCTGTAGAGAATAGCTTTTGATACAGTACTGAACACAAGCAGAGCACTAGACCTTGCTACCTAGCCTGGTCCCAGACCTGTTTGTGCTGTTGGCAAGACGGCACAAACAGATCTGGGATCAAGCTATTCGCTGGCTACATTAGACCTACTAGTTACATTTATCCATGGTGCCCTCCTTGTACTAATGAATGCCTTGGTATTGATTTAATGCTCAGGTGGTACTTGGTACTGGTCTTGATAATGCTTTTGATACAATACTGAACAATTGAATGACCTAAATGTAACGTTATAGCCAGTGTTCGCCTCGTCCCAGAAGGTCCTAAACATGGTGCAGCAATGACAATAGGAGTTGGCAAGACGGCACAGACAGATGCTGGACCAGGCTAAGGCATGTGGGCCTCAATGTACTAACGGATGTCCATGTCCCTTGGACCAGGCTAAGGCATGTGGGCCTCAATGTACTAACGGATGTCCATGTTCCTTTACCAGGCTAAGGCATGTGGGCCTCAATGTACTAACGGATGTCCATGTCCCTTTACCAGGCTAAGGCATGCAGGCCTCCCTGTACTGATGTCCATGTCCCTTTACCAGGCTAAGGCATGCAGGCCTCCCTGTACTGATGTCCATGTTCCTTTACCAGGCTAAGGCATGCAGGCCTCCCTGTACTGATGTCCATGTTCCTTTACCAGGCTAAGGCATGCAGGCCTCCCTGTACTGATGTCCATGTCCCTTTACCAGGCTAAGGCATGCAGGCCTCCCTGTACTGATGTCCATGTCCCTTTACCAGGCTAAGGCATGCAGGCCTCCCTGTACTGATGTCCATGTTCCTTTACCAGGCTAAGGCATGCAGGCCTCCCTGTACTGATGTCCATGTCCCTTTACCAGGCTAAGGCATGCAGGCCTCCCTGTACTGATGTCCATGTCCCTTTACCAGGCTAAGGCATGCAGGCCTCCCTGTACTGATGTCCATGTCCCTTTACCAGGCTAAGGCATGCAGGCCTCCCTGTACTGATGTCCATGTCCCTTTACCAGGCTAAGGCATGCAGGCCTCCCTGTACTGATGTCCATGTCCCTTGGACCAGGCTAAGGCATGCAGGCCTCCCTGTACTGATGTCCATGTTCCTTTACCAGGCTAAGGCATGCAGGCCTCCCTGTACTGATGTCCATGTCCCTTTACCAGGCTAAGGCATGCAGGCCTCCCTGTACTGATGTCCATGTTCCTTTACCAGGCTAAGGCATGCAGGCCTCCCTGTACTGATGTCCATGTTCCTTTACCAGGCTAAGGCATGCAGGCCTCCCTGTACTGATGTCCATGTCCCTTTACCAGGCTAAGGCATGCAGGCCTCCCTGTACTGAAGTCCATGTCCCTTTACCAGGCTAAGGCATGCAGGCCTCCCTGTACTGAAGTCCATGTCCCTTTACCAGGCTAAGGCATGCAGGCCTCCCTGTACTGATGTCCATGTTCCTTTACCAGGCTAAGGCATGTGGGCCTCCCTGTACTGATGTCCATGTCCCTTTACCAGGCTAAGGCATGCAGGCCTCCCTGTACTGATGTCCATGTTCCTTTACCAGGCTAAGGCATGCAGGCCTCCCTGTACTGAAGTCCATGTCCCTTTACCAGGCTAAGGCATGCAGGCCTCCCTGTACTGATGTCCATGTTCCTTTACCAGGCTAAGGCATGCAGGCCTCCCTGTACTGATGTCCATGTTCCTTTACCAGGCTAAGGCATGCAGGCCTCCCTGTACTGATGTCCATGTCCCTTTACCAGGCTAAGGCATGCAGGCCTCCCTGTACTGATGTCCATGTCCCTTTACCAGGCTAAGGCATGCAGGCCTCCCTGTACTGATGTCCATGTTCCTTTACCAGGCTAAGGCATGCAGGCCTCCCCTGTACTGATGTCCATGTTCCTTTACCAGGCTAAGGCATGCAGGCCTCCCTGTACTGATGTCCATGTCCCTTTACCAGGCTAAGGCATGCAGGCCTCCCTGTACTGATGTCCATGTCCCTTGGACCAGGCTAAGGCATGCAGGCCTCCCTGTACTGATGTCCATGTCCCTTTACCAGGCTAAGGCATGCAGGCCTCCCTGTACTGATGTCCATGTCCCTTTACCAGGCTAAGGCATGCAGGCCTCCCTGTACTGATGTCCATGTTCCTTTACCAGGCTAAGGCATGCAGGCCTCCCTGTACTGATGTCCATGTCCCTTGGACCAGGCTAAGGCATGCAGGCCTCCCTGTACTGATGTCCATGTCCCTTTACCAGGCTAAGGCATGCAGGCCTCCCTGTACTGATGTCCATGTTCCTTTACCAGGCTAAGGCATGCAGGCCTCCCTGTACTGATGTCCATGTCCCTTTACCAGGCTAAGGCATGCAGGCCTCCCTGTACTGATGTCCATGTCCCTTTACCAGGCTAAGGCATGCAGGCCTCCCTGTACTGATGTCCATGTCCCTTTACCAGGCTAAGGCATGCGGGCCTCCCTGTACTGATGTCCATGTTCCTTTACCAGGCTAAGGCATGCAGGCCTCCCTGTACTGATGTCCATGTCCCTTTACCAGGCTAAGGCATGCAGGCCTCCCTGTACTGATGTCCATGTCCCTTTACCAGGCTAAGGCATGCAGGCCTCTCTGTACTGATGTCCATGTTCCTTTACCAGGCTAAGGCATGCAGGCCTCCCTGTACTGATGTCCATGTCCCTTTACCAGGCTAAGGCATGCAGGCCTCCCTGTACTGATGTCCATGTTCCTTTACCAGGCTAAGGCATGCAGGCCTCCCTGTACTGATGTCCATGTCCCTTTACCAGGCTAAGGCATGCAGGCCTCCCTGTACTGATGTCCATGTTCCTTTACCAGGCTAAGGCATGCAGGCCTCCCTGTACTGATGTCCATGTCCCTTTACCAGGCTAAGGCATGCAGGCCTCCCTGTACTGATGTCCATGTCCCTTTACCAGGCTAAGGCATGCAGGCCTCCCTGTACTGATGTCCATGTCCCTTTACCAGGCTAAGGCATGCAGGCCTCCCTGTACTGATGTCCATGTCCCTTTACCAGGCTAAGGCATGCAGGCCTCCCTGTACTGATGTCCATGTCCCTTTACCAGGCTAAGGCATGCAGGCCTCCCTGTACTGATGTCCATGTCCCTTTACCAGGCTAAGGCATGCAGGCCTCCCTGTACTGATGTCCATGTCCCTTTACCAGGCTAAGGCATGCAGGCCTCCCTGTACTGATGTCCATGTCCCTTTACCAGGCTAAGGCATGCAGGCCTCCCTGTACTGATGTCCATGTCCCTTTACCAGGCTAAGGCATGCAGGCCTCCCTGTACTGATGTCCATGTCCCTTTACCAGGCTAAGGCATGCAGGCCTCCCTGTACTGATGTCCATGTCCCTTTACCAGGCTAAGGCATGCAGGCCTCCCTGTACTGAAGTCCATGTCCCTTTACCAGGTGGCAGCTGGTAAGCTGGATGACCACTTCCCTCTGGTTGTGTGGCAGACCGGGTCAGGAACTCAGTCCAACATGAACGTCAACGAGGTGATCAGCAACAGGGCCATCGAGATCCTGGGAGGGAAGCTGGGGAGCAAGGACCCGGTGCACCCCAACGACCACGTCAACAAAAGCCAGGTAGGCTAACCGTTCAGAAACGCTCTTTCATTTCATTCAAAATGTTGAAGAAGGAAATAAACTGTTTTTCCACCACTACTGTGATTGACAAGATAAGAAGTAGCTCGTGACCAATTTTTATTTGGACCCTCAGAAGGGTAACAGATTGCAGTGTTTGCAGCATTTCGTTTTAAAGGTTTATTTATGATATCTGAAAAGCTCAGGCAAAGAGTTTAAATATCAATCAATCTGTATTTAATGTAAATTGTTGGGTCTTTTAGAGGATTTGAATGGACCTGTCCTCTTCTCTTGCAGAGCTCCAACGATACGTTCCCCACAGCCATGCACATCGCAGCAGCCAAAGAGGTCCACGAGGTTCTGCTCCCCGGCCTACAACACCTCCACGATGCCCTGCACGCCAAGGCTGTGGAGTTCAAAGACATCATCAAGATCGGACGCACACACACACAGGATGCTGTGCCGTTGTCTCTGGGACAGGTACAGTACATAGACACACAGGATGCTGTGCCGTTGTCTCTGGGACAGGTACAGTACATAGACACACAGGATGCTGTGCCGTTGTCTCTAGGACAGGTAAAATACATAGACACACAGGATGCTGTGCCGTTGTCTCTGGGACGGGTAAAATACATAGACACACAGGATGCTGTGCCGTTGTCTCTAGGACAGGTAAAATACATAGACACACAGGATGCTGTGCCGTTGTCTCTGGGACAGGTAAAATACATAGACACACAGGATGCTGTGCCGTTGTCTCTGGGACGGGTAAAATACATAGACACACAGGATGCTGTGCCGTTGTCTCTGGGACGGGTAAAATACATAGACACACAGGATGCTGTGCCGTTGTCTCTGGGACAGGTAAAATACATAGACACACAGGATGCTGTGCCGTTGTCTCTGGGACGGGTAAAATACATAGACACACAGGATGCTGTGCCGTTGTCCCTGGGACAGGTACAGTACATAGACACACAGGATGCTGTGCCGTTGTCCCTGGGACAGGTACAGTACATAGACACACAGGATGCTGTGCCGTTGTCTCTGGGACAGGTACAGTACATAGACACACAGGATGCTGTGCCGTTGTCCCTGGGACAGGTCACACACATCTCATGTCTTTATGTTGTAGGACGCAGTTTAACGCTCTCTAACTGAAGACACGATGTCTCTGATGATCATGATGTTGCTGATTGATTCATTTAGCTGTGGCCAGTGTCATGTTATGCCATGCTATAACCTCTGTGCCTCTCTCTGTGATATGGTGTTGTCACGATACCAGAATTTTGACTCCGATACCAGGTTCAGTATCATGATACTCGATACCAAAATGATAGCATGGCAAAGAAAGAAGCTTTTCGCTGTCAAAATCGCACTTTATTACGTTTTGTAAAATAAATGTCCACTGGATTGATGGAAATAATCCTGACTCTGCCAGGTCGGCACAGGCTGCTTAGTAGTTCGCTTTTAATGGAGAAGGTTTTTGGGGAAAGCCTTTCCATCTACCAGCAGACGGTTATCATTAGCATGCTAACGGCTACACATTTACATTTAAGTCATTTAGCAGACGCTCTTATCCAGAGCCACTTACAAATTGGTGCATTCACCTTATAGCCAGTGGGACAACCTCCCTTTTTATTTTATTTTATGGGGGGGGGAGGGGGAGGGGGTGGGTAGAAGGAGACATACGCGAACCGTACACACAGACACAGAGGGGTGTCCCTTGCCGTTGCCTCCTGAGAAAGCTGCAGGGAATACGAATAACTGTTTATGGCTTATGAGAAACCTGGACAAATTAATAAATTTCAATGCATTTAGTTGATTTCCAAACGTGAGACACATTTGATAGAAGAAACTAAAGTAGCCAAATTCTTGTACTGAACCATTTTTCATGTTGTATTGAAAAAGTAGCGCTGTTTCGGTGCAACACTAGTGTGATAACATATTAGTCTGCTAGATGTCAAACTGTCCTATATGAGCTATTTGAAATGTATTCCTACCAGTCCACTAACTGCCCTATATGAGCTATTTGAAATGTATTCCTACCAGTCCACTAACTGCCCTATATGAGCTATTTGAAATGTATTCCTACCAGTCCACTAACTGTCCTATATGAGCTATTTGAAATGTATTCCTACCAGTCAACTAACTGTCCTATATGAGCTATTTGAAATGTATTCCTACCAGTCCACTAACTGTCCTATATGAGCTATTTGAAATGTATTCCTACCAGTCCACTAACTGCCCTATATGAGCTATTTGAAATGTATTCCTACCAGTCCACTAACTGTCCTATATGAGCTATTTGAAATGTATTCCTACCAGTCCACTAACTGTCCTATATGAGCTATTTGAAATGTATTCCTACCAGTCCACTAACTGCCCTATATGAGCTATTTGAAATGTATTCCTACCAGTCCACTAACTGTCCTATATGAGCTATTTGAAATGTATTCCTACCAGTCCACTAACTGTCCTATATGAGCTATTTGAAATGTATTCCTACCAGTCCACTAACTGCCCTATATGAGCTATTTGAAATGTATTCCTAACAGTCCACTAACTGTCCTATATGAGCTATTTGAAATGTATTCCTACCAGTCCACTAACTGCCCTATATGAGCTATTTGAAATGTATTCCTACCAGTCCACTAACTGTCCTATATGAGCTATTTGAAATGTATTCCTACCAGTCCACTAACTGCCCTATATGAGCTATTTGAAATGTATTCCTACCAGTCCACTAACTGTCCTATATGAGCTATTTGAAATGTATTCCTACCAGTCCACTAACTGCCCTATATGAGCTATTTGAAATGTATTCCTACCAGTCCACTAACTGCCCTATATGAGCTATTTGAAATGTATTCCTACCAGTCCACTAACTGCCCTATATGAGCTATTTGAAATGTATTCCTACCAGTCCACTAACTGCCCTATATGAGCTATTTGAAATGTATTCCTACCAGTCCACTAACTGTCCTATATGAGCTATTTGAAATGTATTCCTACCAGTCCACTAACTGCCCTATATGAGCTATTTGAAATGTATTCCTACCAGTCCACTAACTGCCCTATATGAGCTATTTGAAATGTATTCCTACCAGTCCACTAACTGTCCTATATGAGCTATTTGAAATGTATTCCTACCAGTCCACTAACTGTCCTATATGAGCTATTTGAAATGTATTCCTACCAGTCCACTAACTGTCCTATATGAGCTATTTGAAATGTATTCCTACCAGTCCACTAACTGTCCTATATGAGCTATTTGAAATGTATTCCTACCAGTCCACTAACTGTCCTATATGAGCTATTTGAAATGTATTCCTACCAGTCCACTAACTGTCCTATATGAGCTATTTGAAATGTATTCCTACCAGTCCACTAACTGTCCTATATGAGCTATTTGAAATGTATTCCTACCAGTCCACTAACTGCCCTATATGAGCTATTTGAAATGTATTCCTACCAGTCCACTAACTGTCCTATATGAGCTATTTGAAATGTATTCCTACCAGTCCACTAACTGTCCTATATGAGCTATTTGAAATGTATTCCTACCAGTCCACTAACTGTCCTATATGAGCTATTTGAAATGTATTCCTACCAGTCCACTAACTGTCCTATATGAGCTATTTGAAATGTATTCCTACCAGTCCACTAACTGTCCTATATGAGCTATTTGAAATGTATTCCCTACCAGTCCACTAACTGTCCTATATGAGCTATTTGAAATGTATTCCTACCAGTCCACTAACTGCCCTATATGAGCTATTTGAAATGTATTCCTACCAGTCCACTAACTGTCCTATATGAGCTATTTGAAATGTATTCCTACCAGTCCACTAACTGTCCTATATGAGCTATTTGAAATGTATTCCTACCAGTCCACTAACTGTCCCATATGAGCTATTTGAAATGTATTCCCTACCAGTCCACTAACTGTCCTATATGAGCTATTTGAAATGTATTCCTACCAGTCCACTAACTGTCCTATATGAGCTATTTGAAATGTATTCCTACCAGTCCACTAACTGTCCTATATGAGCTATTTGAAATGTATTCCTACCAGTCCACTAACTGTCCTATATGAGCTATTTGAAATGTATTCCTACCAGTCCACTAACTGTCCTATATGAGCTATTTGAAATGTATTCCTACCAGTCCACTAACTGTCCTATATGAGCTATTTGAAATGTATTCTACCAGTCCACTAACTGTCCTATATGAGCTATTTGAAATGTATTCCTACCAGTCCACTAACTGTCCTATATGAGCTATTTGAAATGTATTCCTACCAGTCCACTAACTGTCCTATATGAGCTATTTGAAATGTATTCCTACCAGTCCACTAACTGTCCTATATGAGCTATTTGAAATGTATTCCTACCAGTCCACTAACTGTCCTATATGAGCTATTTGAAATGTATTCCTACCAGTCCACTAACTGTCCTATATGAGCTATTTGAAATGTGATTCCTACCAGTCCACTAACTGTCCTATATGAGCTATTTGAAATGTATTCCTACCAGTCCACTAACTGTCCTATATGAGCTATTTGAAATGTATTCCTACCAGTCCACTAACTGTCCTATATGAGCTATTTGAAATGTATTCCTACCAGTCCACTAACTGTCCTATATGAGCTATTTGAAATGTATTCCTACCAGTCCACTAACTGTCCTATATGAGCTATTTGAAATGTATTCCTACCAGTCCACTAACTGTCCTATATGAGCTATTTGAAATGTATTCCCTACCAGTCCACTAACTGTCCTATATGAGCTATTTGAAATGTATTCCTACCAGTCCACTAACTGTCCTATATGAGCTATTTGAAATGTATTCCTACCAGTCCACTAACTGTCCTATATGAGCTATTTGAAATGTATTCCTACCAGTCCACTAACTGTCCTATATGAGCTATTTGAAATGTATTCCTACCAGTCCACTAACTGTCCTATATGAGCTATTTGAAATGTATTCCTACCAGTCCACTAACTGTCCTATATGAGCTATTTGAAATGTATTCCTACCAGTCCACTAACTGTCCTATATGAGCTATTTGAAATGTATTCCTACCAGTCCACTAACTGTCCTATATGAGCTATTTGAAATGTATTCCTACCAGTCCACTAACTGTCCTATATGAGCTATTTGAAATGTATTCCTACCAGTCCACTAACTGTCCTATATGAGCTATTTGAAATGTATTCCTACCAGTCCACTAACTGTCCTATATGAGCTATTTGAAATGTATTCCTACCAGTCCACTAACTGTCCTATATGAGCTATTTGAAATGTATTCCTACCAGTCCACTAACTGTCCTATATGAGCTATTTGAAATGTATTCCTACCAGTCCACTAACTGTCCTATATGAGCTATTTGAAATGTATTCCTACCAGTCCACTAACTGTCCTATATGAGCTATTTGAAATGTATTCCTACCAGTCCACTAACTGTCCTATATGAGCTATTTGAAATGTATTCCTACCAGTCCACTAACTGTCCTATATGAGCTATTTGAAATGTATTCCTACCAGTCCACTAACTGTCCTATATGAGCTATTTGAAATGTATTCCTACCAGTCCACTAACTGTCCTATATGAGCTATTTGAAATGTATTCCTACCAGTCCACTAACTGTCCTATATGAGCTATTTGAAATGTATTCCTACCAGTCCACTAACTGTCCTATATGAGCTATTTGAAATGTATTCCTACCAGTCCACTAACTGTCCTATATGAGCTATTTGAAATGTATTCCTACCAGTCCACTAACTGTCCTATATGAGCTATTTGAAATGTATTCCTACCAGTCCACTAACTGTCCTATATGAGCTATTTGAAATGTATTCCTACCAGTCCACTAACTGTCCTATATGAGCTATTTGAAATGTATTCCTACCAGTCCACTAACTGTCCTATATGAGCTATTTGAAATGTATTCCTACCAGTCCACTAACTGTCCTATATGAGCTATTTGAAATGTATTCCTACCAGTCCACTAACTGCCCTATATGAGCTATTTGAAATGTATTCCTACCAGTCCACTAACTGTCCTATATGAGCTATTTGAAATGTATTCCTACCAGTCCACTAACTGTCCTATATGAGCTTATTTGAAATGTATTCCTACCAGTCCACTAACTGTCCTATATGAGCTATTTGAAATGTATTCCTACCAGTCCACTAACTGTCCTATATGAGCTATTTGAAATGTATTCCTACCAGTCCACTAACTGTCCTATATGAGCTATTTGAAATGTATTCCTACCAGTCCACTAACTGTCCTATATGAGCTATTTGAAATGTATTCCTACCAGTCCACTAACTGTCCCTATATGAGCTATTTGAAATGTATTCCTACCAGTCCACTAACTGTCCTATATGAGCTATTTGAAATGTATTCCCTACCAGTCCACTAACTGTCCTATATGAGCTATTTGAAATGTATTCCTACCAGTCCACTAACTGTCCTATATGAGCTATTTGAAATGTATTCCTACCAGTCCACTAACTGTCCTATATGAGCTATTTGAAATGTATTCCTACCAGTCCACTAACTGCCCTATATGAGCTATTTGAAATGTATTCCTACCAGTCCACTAACTGTCCTATATGAGCTATTTGAAATGTATTCCTACCAGTCCACTAACTGTCCTATATGAGCTATTTGAAATGTATTCCTACCAGTCCACTAACTGTCCTATATGAGCTATTTGAAATGTATTCCTACCAGTCCACTAACTGTCCTATATGAGCTATTTGAAATGTATTCCTACCAGTCCACTAACTGTCCTATATGAGCTATTTGAAATGTATTCCTACCAGTCCACTAACTGCCCTATATGAGCTATTTGAAATGTATTCCTACCAGTCCACTAACTGTCCTATATGAGCTATTTGAAATGTATTCCTACCAGTCCACTAACTGTCCTATATGAGCTATTTGAAATGTATTCCTACCAGTCCACTAACTGTCCTATATGAGCTATTTGAAATGTATTCCTACCAGTCCACTAACTGCCCTATATGAGCTATTTGAAATGTATTCCTACCAGTCCACTAACTGTCCTATATGAGCTATTTGAAATGTATTCCTACCAGTCCACTAACTGTCCTATATGAGCTATTTGAAATGTATTCCTACCAGTCCACTAACTGCCCTATATGAGCTATTTGAAATGTATTCCTACCAGTCCACTAACTGTCCTATATGAGCTATTTGAAATGTATTCCTACCAGTCCACTAACTGCCCTATATGAGCTATTTGAAATGTATTCCTACCAGTCCACTAACTGTCCTATATGAGCTATTTGAAATGTATTCCCTACCAGTCCACTAACTGTCCTATATGAGCTATTTGAAATGTATTCCTACCAGTCCACTAACTGTCCTATATGAGCTATTTGAAATGTATTCCTACCAGTCCACTAACTGTCCTATATGAGCTATTTGAAATGTATTCCTACCAGTCCACTAACTGCCCTATATGAGCTATTTGAAATGTATTCCTACCAGTCCACTAACTGTCCTATATGAGCTATTTGAAATGTATTCCTACCAGTCCACTAACTGTCCTATAGAGCTATTTGAAATGTATTCCTACCAGTCCACTAACTGTCCTATATGAGCTATTTGAAATGTATCCCTACCAGTCCACTAACTGTCCTATATGAGCTATTTGAAATGTATTCCTACCAGTCCACTAACTGTCCTATATGAGCTATTTGAAATGTATTCCTACCAGTCCACTAACTGCCCTATATGAGCTATTTGAAATGTATTCCTACCAGTCCACTAACTGCCCTATATGAGCTATTTGAAATGTATTCCTACCAGTCCACTAACTGTCCTATATGAGCTATTTGAAATGTATTCCTACCAGTCCACTAACTGTCCTATATGAGCTATTTGAAATGTATTCCTACCAGTCCACTAACTGTCCTATATGAGCTATTTGAAATGTATCCCTACCAGTCCACTAACTGTCCTATATGAGCTATTTGAAATGTATTCCTACCAGTCCACTAACTGTCCTATATGAGCTATTTGAAATGTATTCCTACCAGTCCACTAACTGCCCTATATGAGCTATTTGAAATGTGTTCCTACCAGTCCACTAACTGTCCTATATGAGCTATTTGAAATGTATTCCTACCAGTCCACTAACTGTCCTATATGAGCTATTTGAAATGTATCCCTACCAGTCCACTAACTGTCCTATATGAGCTATTTGAAATGTATTCCTACCAGTCCACTAACTGCCCTATATGAGCTATTTGAAATGTATTCCTACCAGTCCACTAACTGCCCTATATGAGCTATTTGAAATGTATTCCTACCAGTCCACTAACTGCCCTATATGAGCTATTTGAAATGTATTCCTACCAGTCCACTAACTGTCCTATATGAGCTATTTGAAATGTATTCCTACCAGTCCACTAACTGTCCTATATGAGCTATTTGAAATGTATTCCTACCAGTCCACTAACTGTCCTATATGAGCTATTTGAAATGTATTCCTACCAGTCCACTAACTGTCCTATATGAGCTATTTGAAATGTATTCCTACCAGTCCACTAACTGCCCTATATGAGCTATTTGAAATGTATTCCTACCAGTCCACTAACTGTCCTATATGAGCTATTTGAAATGTATTCCTACCAGTCCACTAACTGTCCTATATGAGCTATTTGAAATGTATTCCTACCAGTCCACTAACTGTCCTATATGAGCTATTTGAAATGTATTCCCTACCAGTCCACTAACTGTCCTATATGAGCTATTTGAAATGTATTCCTACCAGTCCACTAACTGTCCTATATGAGCTATTTGAAATGTATTCCTACCAGTCCACTAACTGTCCTATATGAGCTATTTGAAATGTATTCCTACCAGTCCACTAACTGTCCTATATGAGCTATTTGAAATGTATTCCTACCAGTCCACTAACTGTCCTGTCTCTCTGCGTTTTGCAGGAGTTCAGTGGGTACGTGCAGCAGGTAAAGTACAGTATGGAGCGAGTGAAGGCAGCCATGCCCAGAATATATGAGCTTGCAGCAGGGGGCACTGCAGTGGGAACAGGCCTCAACACACGCATCGGCTTCGCTGAGAAAGTAGCAGCTACTGTCGCCTCTCTCACAGGTACTGGAGGCTACCCCCCCCCACCCCCCCACCCCCTGTTTCATAATGGGTATGATAGTCATGTCTGGTCCATGTTGTGTCCCCCAGGACTCAGTACTAGGTCCTCTTTAATGTCTCACTACTGGTGTCCCCCAGGGCTCGGTACTAGGTCCTCTTTAATGTCTCACTACTGGTGTCCCCCAGGACTCTGTACTAGGTCCTCTTTAATGTCTCACTACTGGTGTCCCCCAGGGCTCTGTACTAGGTCCTCTCCTGTTTTCTCTGTACACCAAGTCACTTGGTTGTGTCATAGGGTTCGAATTGTGTTGTTGTGGCTACAGTTCTCCCTCCCAGCTGTTATCATAAGTCATACATTACATACACTGTCAGCCTTTAATGTTCTATTGTTATCAAGACCTGTCTACATGATGTCATAACCTGTCTCCAGGTCTGCCTTTCGTGACGGCTCCCAACAAGTTTGAGGCTCTGGCGGCCCACGATGCTCTGGTGGAGCTGAGCGGAGCGTTGAACACGGTGGCCGTCAGTATGATGAAGATCGCCAATGATATCCGCTTCCTGGGGTCCGGGCCCCGCTCTGGCCTGGGAGAACTCTGTCTGCCTGAGAACGAGCCTGGTAGCAGCATCATGCCTGGTAAGTAGGTTAGGGTTAGGGGTTAGGGTTTGGGCCCGACTCTGGCCTAGGAGAACTATGTCTGCCTGAGAACGAGCCTGGTAGCAGCATCATGCCTGGTGAGTTTCCATAGTCTGGTTTTCACCATAGTTGTCAAGCATAACACAATATAGTTCACTGTCAGTAGGAAAGGAGTGAAGGAGATCTCTGAAAGAGTGACCAGTATTTGGACATGCCGTAGAAGGCATAGTACCCAAGTTATTGTGTTCTTCTAGCTACAGTGGGGAGAACAAGTATTTGATACACTGCCGATTTTGCAGGTTTTCCTACTTACAAAGCATGTAGAGGTCTGTAATTTTTAATCATAGGTACACTTCAACTGTGAGAGACGGAATCTAAAACAAAAATCCAGAAAATCACATTGTATGATTTTTAAGTAATTAATTTGCTCTTTTTTTTTTTCAAAATCGGCAGTGTATCAAATACTTGTTCTCCCCACTGTATGTGTCCCAGTGGTTTTGCATTCGCTAAGTGGAACAGAGCTGCATGATCCCACGTAACTCCCAGCTGTTCTGAATCGTCCATCTAGGCCGGGTCAGGTTTCAGGGCTTATTTCTGTCCAGGCCTTTTCTTCTTCCTGCTCCTTGACCTCTACTTCAGCAAGACATGGTATAGAGACTATCTAGCTACCCACAACCTGCCTTTATTCAGGGACCTGCAACAATAACATGTTGACGTACTTCTGGCTGTTTTGAAAGGGTAAGGAACCTATGCTCATGACAGGAAGTGATTGTGCTCATGGAATTATTACACACGTTTCTACTGAAGACAGACTTGGCATTTTTGAGAGCCTTGAAAGCTGTGCTGTGCTGTCCAGTGTTTACCCTCCCCTCAGAAGGAGTGTTGTTGACCTCTGCACAGCTCTATTGTTGTAGGATTTCAAACCGGTTGTGATTTGAGCTAGTGTGTAATGTCCTACCTTGGAATGTTGACTTATGTGTGTGTGTGTGTGTGTGTTTTAACCATGGGGTTTTAACTAAGATGTGTTTTAACCATGGGGTTTTAACTAAGATGTGTTTTAACCATGGGGTTTTAACTAAGATGTGTTTTAACCATGGGGTTTTAACTAAGATGTGTTTTAACCATGGGGTTTTAACTAATATGTATTTGAACGTATATCTTCCAGGGAAAGTTAACCCCACCCAGTGCGAGGCCATGACCATGGTAGCAGCCCAGGTTATGGGAAACAACGTGGCTGTGACCATCGGAGGCAGCAACGGACACTTTGAGCTTAACGTCTTCAAGCCAATGATGGTAAGAACTGATATTACCATCAACTAAGACAATACTAATAGGCCAGTTTTGCCATCGATAAAATGCAATTGTGTTCGTTGTCCGTAGCTTATGCCTGCCCATACCATAACCCCACCGCCACCATGGGGCACTCTGTTCACAACGTTGACATCAGCAAACGCTCGCCCACACAACTCTATACACGCCGTCTGCCATCTGCCCAGTACAGTTGAAACCGGGATTCATCCGTGATGAGCACACTTCTCCAGTGTGCCAGTGGCCATCGAAGGTGAGCATTTGCCCACTGAAGTCGGTTACGACGCCGAACTGCATTCAGTTCCAAGACCCTGGTGGAGACTACGAGCACGTAGACGGTTTCAGAACAGCGACTACTCACCTTGAACTGGACTAATAATTGTTCTTTAATGAGTCGGACGAGAGGGATTTGCTCCAGACACCCGACAGGGCCCTCATCCCCGTCATTCAGTAGAAAGAAAAGGAGATATGGCGGAAGGAGATCGGGGTGCCTGGTAAGGAGCCGGCGACCAGTGGCTAATCTGCCTTTGCCATCGATACTATTGGCCAACTTACAATCGCCTGATAATAAAGTGGACGAACTACAGGCACGTATATCCTACCAACGGGACATTAAAAACTGTAATATTTTATGTTTCACCGAGTCGTGGCTGAACGAAGACATGGATAACATACAGCTGGTGGGTTATACACTATTGGTAGGATAGAACAGCAGCCTCTGGTAAGACAAGGGGTGGCGGTCTGTATATATTTGTAAACAACAGGTGGTGCACGATATTTAAGGAAGTATCTCATGATAAACTATAGACCACACTATCTACCAAGAGAGTTTTCATCTATATTCTTCGTAGCTGTCTATTTACCACCACAAACCGATGCTGGAACTAAGATTGCACTCAATGAGCTGTATAAGGCCATAAGCAAACAGGAAAACGCTCATCCAGATGCAGCGCTCCTAGTGGCCGGGGACTTTAATGCAGGGAAACTTAAATCCGTTCTACCTAATTTCTACCAGCATGTTAAATGTGCAACCAGAGGAAAGAAAACTCTAGACCACCTTTACTCCACACACAGAGACGCGTACAAAGCTCTCCCTCGCCCTCCATTTGGAAAATCTAACCATAATTATATCCTGCTGATTCCTGCTTATAAGCAAAAACTAAAGCAGGAAGCACCAGTGACTCGGTTACCAGCATGTTAAATGTGCAACCAGAGAGCATCCTGACTGGTTGCATCACCGCCTGGTATGGCAACTGCTCAGCCTCCGACCGCAAGGCACTACAGAGGGTAGTGCGTACGGCCCAGTACATCACTGGGGCCAAGCTTCCTGCCATCCAGGACCTCTATACCAGGCAGTGTCAGAGGAAGGCCCTAAATATGGTCAAAGGCTCCAACCACCCTAGTCATAGAGTGTTCTCTCTGCTACCGCATGGCAAGCGGTACCGGAGTGCCAAGTCTAGGTCCAAGAGGCTTCTAAACAGCTTCTACCCCCAAGCCATGAGACTCCTGAACATCTAATCAAATGGCAACCCAGACTATTTGTATTGCCCCCCCACCCCCTCTTTACACTGCTCCTACTCTCTGTTTATTATCTTTGCATAGTCACTTTAACTCTACCCACATGTACATATTACCTCAACTACCTCAACTAGCCGGTGCCCCCGGCACATTGACTCTGTACCGGTACCCCCTGTATATAGCCTCCCTACTGTTATTTCACATTGACTCAGTACCGGTACCCCCTGTATATAGCCTCCCTACTGTTATTTCACATTGACTCTGTACCGGTACCCCCTGTATATAGCCTCCCTACTGTTATTTCACATTGACTCCGTACCGGTACCCCCTGTATATAGCCTCCCTACTGTTATTTCACATTGACTCAGTACCGGTACCCCCTGTATATAGCCTCCCTACTGTTATTTCCCATTGACTCTGTACCGGTACCCCCTGTATATAGCCTCCCTACTGTTATTTCCCATTGACTCTGTACCGGTACCCCCTGTATATAGCCTCCCTACTGTTATTTCCCATTGACTCTGTACCGGTACCCCCTGTATATAGCCTTCCTACTGTTATTTCACATTGACTCTGTTCCGGTACCCCCTGTATATAGCCTCCCTACTGTTATTTCCCATTGACTCTGTACCGGTACCCCCTGTATATAGCCTCCTACTGTTATTTCCCATTGACTCTGTTCCGGTACCCCCCTGTATATAGCCTCCCTACTGTTATTTCCCATTGACTCTGTACCGTACCCCCTGTATATAGCCTCCCTACTGTTATTTCCCATTGACTCTGTACCGGTACCCCTGTATATAGCCTCCCTACTGTTATTTCCCATTGACTCTGTACCGGTACCCCCCTGTATATAGCCTCCCTACTGTTATTTCCCATTGACTCTGTACCGTACCCCCTGTATATAGCCTCCCTACTGTTATTTCCCATTGACTCTGTACCGGTACCCCTGTATATAGCCTCCCTACTGTTATTTCCCATTGACTCTGTACCGGTACCCCCTGTATATAGCCTCCCTACTGTTATTTCCCATTGACTCTGTACCGGTACCCCCTGTATATAGCCTCCCTACTGTTATTTCCCATTGACTCTGTACCGGTACCCCCTGTATATAGCCTCCCCTACTGTTATTTCCCATTGACTCTGTACCGGGTACCCCCTGTATATAGCCTCCCTACTGTTATTTCCCATTGACTCTGTACCGGTACCCCCCTGTATATAGCCTCCCTACTGTTATTTCCCATTGACTCTGTACCGGTACCCCCTGTATATAGCCTCCCTACTGTTATTTCCCATTGACTCTGTACCGGTACCCCCTGTATATAGCCTCCCTACTGTTATTTCCCATTGACTCTGTACCGGTACCCCCTGTATATAGCCTCCCTACTGTTATTTCCCATCGACTCTGTACCGGTACCCCCTGTATATAGCCTCCCTACTGTTATTTCCCATTGACTCTGTACCGGTACCCCCTGTATATAGCCTCCCTACTGTTATTTCCCATTGACTCTGTACCGGTACCCCCTGTATATAGCCTCCCTACTGTTATTTCCCATTGACTCTGTACCGGTACCCCCTGTATATAGCCTCCCTACTGTTATTTCCCATTGACTCTGTACCGGTACCCCCCTGTATATAGCCTCCCTACTGTTATTTCCCATTGACTCTGTACGGTACCCCCTGTATATAGCCTCCCTACTGTTATTTCCCATTGACTCTGTACCGGTACCCCCTGTATATAGCCTCCCTACTGTTATTTCCCATTGACTCTGTACCGGTACCCCCTGTATATAGCCTCCCTACTGTTATTTCCCATTGACTCTGTACCGGTACCCCCTGTATATAGCCTCCCTACTGTTATTTCCCATTGACTCTGTACCGGTACCCCCTGTATATAGCCTCCCTACTGTTATTTCCCATTGACTCTGTACCGGTACCCCTGTATATAGCCTCCCTACTGTTATTTCCCATTGACTCTGTACCGGTACCCCCCTGTATATAGCCTCCCTACTGTTATTTCCCATTGACTCTGTACCGGTACCCCCTGTATATAGCCTCCCTACTGTTATTTCCCATTGACTCTGTACCGGGTCCCCCCTGTATATAGCCTCCCTACTGTTATTTCCCATTGACTCTGTACCGGTACCCCCTGTATATAGCCTCCCTACTGTTATTTCCCATTGACTCTGTACCGGGTACCCCCCTGTATATAGCCTCCCTACTGTTATTTCCCATTGACTCTGTACCGGTACCCCCTGTATATATCCTCCCTACTGTTATTTCCCATTGACTCTGTACCGGTACCCCCTGTATATAGCCTCCCTACTGTTATTTCCCATTGACTCTGTACCGGTACCCCCTGTATATAGCCTCCCTACTGTTATTTCCCCATTGACTCTGTACCGGTACCCCCTGTATATAGCCTCCCTACTGTTATTTCCCATTGACTCTGTACCGGGTACCCCCTGTATATAGCCTCCCTACTGTTATTTCCCATTGACTCTGTACCGGGTACCCCCTGTATATAGCCTCCCTACTGTTATTTCCCATTGACTCTGTACCGGTACCCCCTGTATATAGCCTCCCTACTGTTATTTCCCATTGACTCTGTGCCGGTACCCCCTGTATATAGCCTCCCTACTGTTATTTCCCATTGACTCTGTACCGGTACCCCCTGTATATAGCCTCCCTACTGTTATTTCCCATTGACTCTGTACCGGTACCCCCCTGTATATAGCCTCCCTACTGTTATTTCCCATTGACTCTGTACCGGTACCCCCTGTATATAGCCTCCCTACTGTTATTTCCCATTGACTCTGTACCGGTACCCCCTGTATATAGCCTCCCTACTGTTATTTCCCATTGACTCTGTACCGGGTACCCCCTGTATATAGCCTCCCTACTGTTATTTCCCATTGACTCTGTACCGTACCCCCTGTATATAGCCTCCCTACTGTTATTTCCCATTGACTCTGTACCGGTACCCCCTGTATATAGCCTCCCTACTGTTATTTCCCATTGACTCTGTACCGGTACCCCCTGTATATAGCCTCCCTACTGTTATTTCCCATTGACTCTGTACCGTACCCCCTGTATATAGCCTCCCTACTGTTATTTCCCATTGACTCTGTACCGGTACCCCCCTGTATATAGCCTCCCTACTGTTATTTCCCATTGACTCTGTACCGTACCCCCTGTATATAGCCTCCCTACTGTTATTTCCCATTGACTCTGTACCGGTACCCCCTGTATATAGCCTCCCTACTGTTATTTCCCATTGACTCTGTACCGGTACCCCCTGTATATAGCCTCCCTACTGTTATTTCCCATTGACTCTGTACCGGTACCCCCTGTATATAGCCTCCCTACTGTTATTTCCCATTGACTCTGTACCGGTACCCCCCTGTATATAGCCTCCCTACTGTTATTTCCCATTGACTCTGTACCGTGTACCCCCCTGTATATAGCCTCCCTACTGTTATTTCCCATTGACTCTGTACCGGTACCCCCTGTATATAGCCTCCCTACTGTTATTTCCCATTGACTCTGTACCGGTACCCCCTGTATATAGCCTCCCTACTGTTATTTCCCATTGACTCTGTACCGTGCACCCCCTGTATATAGCCTCCCTACTGTTATTTCCCATTGACTCTGTACCGGTACCCCCTGTATATAGCCTCCCTACTGTTATTTCCCATTGACTCTGTACCGGTACCCCCCTGTATATAGCCTCCCTACTGTTATTTCCCATTGACTCTGTACCGGTACCCCCTGTATATAGCCTCCCTACTGTTATTTCCCATTGACTCTGTACCGGTACCCCCTGTATATAGCCTCCCTACTGTTATTTCCCATTGACTCTGTACCGGTACCCCCTGTATATAGCCTCCCTACTGTTATTTCCCATTGACTCTGTACCGGGTACCCCCTGTATATAGCCTCCCTACTGTTATTTCCCATTGACTCTGTACCGGTACCCCCTGTATATAGCCTCCCCTACTGTTATTTCCCATTGACTCTGTACCGGGTACCCCCTGTATATAGCCTCCCTACTGTTATTTCCCATTGACTCTGTACCGGTACCCCCTGTATATAGCCTCCCTACTGTTATTTCCCATTGACTCTGTACCGTACCCCCTGTATATAGCCTCCCTACTGTTATTTCCCATTGACTCTGTACCGGTACCCCCTGTATATAGCCTCCCTACTGTTATTTCCCATTGACTCTGTACCGGTACCCCCTGTATATAGCCTCCCTACTGTTATTTCCCATTGACTCTGTACCGGTACCCCCTGTATATAGCCTCCCTACTGTTATTTCCCATTGACTCTGTACCGGTACCCCCCTGTATATAGCCTCCCCTACTGTTATTTCCCATTGACTCTGTACCGGTACCCCCTGTATATAGCCTCCCTACTGTTATTTCCCATTGACTCGGTACCGTACCCCCCTGTATATATCCTCCCTACTGTTATTTCCCATTGACTCTGTACCGGTACCCCCTGTATATAGCCTCCCTACTGTTATTTCCCATTGACTCTGTACCGGTACCCCCTGTATATAGCCTCCCTACTGTTATTTCCCATTGACTCTGTACCGGTACCCCCTGTATATAGCCTCCCTACTGTTATTTCCCATTGACTCTGTACCGGTACCCCCTGTATATAGCCTCCCTACTGTTATTTTACTGCTGCTCTTTAATTATTATTATTATTATATTTTTTTTTTGTGATTTGTAATTTTAAAAAAAATTGGCTTGTCAGTCAGCATTTCTCTAAGGTATACCTACACCTGCTGTATTCAGCGCATGTGACACATTTACATTTGATTTGATTTATACTTTTACTCAAGTATGACAATTGGGTATTTTTCCCAGCACTGGTATAAAACAATGATTAGATGGGAGAGGCGGGACTTGACTGAGATGCTCCCCTCCCCGTCAGTGGTTAACAGGAGACTTGCAGCGCATCAAGCATATAAAATATATAACAATTTTAGCGGCGGGCTCCGCAGACACCTGCAGGCAGTTTGGATGAAATGAGATTGAATCAGTGAGTAAATGTATTTTGCAACACATCCTGTTTGGTCAGCAAGTAGGTGGTTGTCGGGAAGCCTGGTCCCAGATCTGTTCCCAAGACCGTACAAACAGATCTGTGACCAGGCTAGTTGGCAGGTAGTTGGGTCATAATCGTAACTCCTCCCCTCTCCCGTCCTCACAGATTAACATGGTGTTGAACTCAGCCAGGCTGCTGGGGGACGCCTCAGTCATACTTTAACTCGTCCTCTCTCCTCCTCCCAGATAAAGAACGTGTTGAACTCAGCCAGGCTGCTGGGGGACGCCTCAGTCATACTTTAACTCGTCCTCTCTCCTCCTCCCAGATAAAGAACGTGTTGAACTCAGCCAGGCTGCTGGGGGACCCCTCAGTCATACTTTAACTCGTCCTCTCTCCTCCTCCCAGATAAAGAACGTGTTGAACTCAGCCAGGCTGCTGGGGGACGCCTCAGTCATACTTTAACTCGTCCTCTCTCCTCCTCCCAGATAAAGAACGTGTTGAACTCAGCCAGGCTGCTGGGGGACGCCTCAGTCATACTTTAACTCGTCCTCTCTCCTCCTCCCAGATAAAGAACGTGTTGAACTCAGCCAGGCTGCTGGGGGACGCCTCAGTCATACTTTAACTCGTCCTCTCTCCTCCTCCCAGATAAAGAACGTGTTGAACTCAGCCAGGCTGCTGGGGGACGCCTCAGTCATACTTTAACTCGTCCTCTCTCCTCCTCCCAGATAAAGAACGTGTTGAACTCAGCCAGGCTGCTGGGGGACCCCTCAGTCATACTTTAACTCGTCCTCTCTCCTCCTCCCAGATAAAGAACGTGTTGAACTCAGCCAGGCTGCTGGGGGACCCCTCAGTCATACTTTAACTCGTCCTCTCTCCTCCTCCCAGATAAAGAACGTGTTGAACTCAGCCAGGCTGCTGGGGGACGCCTCAGTCATACTTTAACTCGTCCTCTCTCCTCCTCCCAGATAAAGAACGTGTTGAACTCAGCCAGGCTGCTGGGGGACGCCTCAGTCATACTTTAACTCGTCCTCTCTCCTCCTCCCAGATAAAGAACGTGTTGAACTCAGCCAGGCTGCTGGGGGACGCCTCAGTCATACTTTAACTCGTCCTCTCTCCTCCTCCCAGATAAAGAACGTGTTGAACTCAGCCAGGCTGCTGGGGGACGCCTCAGTCATACTTTAACTCGTCCTCTCTCCTCCTCCCAGATAAAGAACGTGTTGAACTCAGCCAGGCTGCTGGGGGACGCCTCAGTCATACTTTAACTCGTCCTCTCTCCTCCTCCCAGATAAAGAACGTGTTGAACTCAGCCAGGCTGCTGGGGGACGCCTCAGTCATACTTTAACTCGTCCTCTCTCCTCCTCCCAGATAAAGAACGTGTTGAACTCAGCCAGGCTGCTGGGGGACGCCTCAGTCATACTTTAACTCGTCCTCTCTCCTCCTTCCAGATAAAGAACGTGTTGAACTCAGCCAGGCTGCTGGGGGACGCCTCAGTCATACTTTAACTCGTCCTCTCTCCTCCTTCCAGATAAAGAACGTGTTGAACTCAGCCAGGCTGCTGGGGGACGCCTCCGTCTCCTTCACTGATAACTGTGTGGTGGGCATTGAAGCTAACATCGACAGGATCAACAAACTCATGAACGAGTCCTTGATGCTGGTCACCGCCCTCAACCCACACATAGGTATGTGTTGTAGCACTGAATCTGCTTCAAAGGTTTATTTTTTTTTTTATTTAACCTTTATTTAACTAGGCAAGTCTGTTAAGAACAAATTCTTATTTACAATGACGGCCTACCCCGGCCAAACCCGGACGACGCTGGGCCAATTGTGCGCCGCCCCCCGTATGGACATACAGGGACCTGCAAGTGCAGGGGACAAGAAGTCAAGTCATGAAAGAGATCTAGATACCTGCACACTGTTGATTTGCTCCAGCAGTGTTTTTGTGCAGAATACAACTGCAGGAGAAATCAACAGGTTATCGATCTGTCTTTCGCTTGTAACCACATCTAACCACTAGAGGGCAGTAACTTACAGTCCCAAATTCAGCAGTGCTGACATTCCCCAGACTGTAATGTGAGGATTGGAAATGAGATGTTTTGCTCTACAGCACAGTGAGTCTGTTTAAACCCTTCACTGCTTCTACACAATCCATTAACTAACATTGACTTGGGCATTAAAACACTGATAGCAGCAGCCAGTCAGTGCTTTTAGAGAACACTAAATAAATGTCAGTGTTCAGTGTTGTGATAAATGGTGTTGTGGATTCATTACATTTACATCATCACCTTAATTCATCATAGTTCCAGCTCAGTGCCTTTGGTAAGGAGGGCCAAGGTGTCTGAAATGTCACCCTATTCCCTATGTAGTGCTCTACTTTTGACCTGCCCAGTGAGATTCCCCCCCCGTCCTGTCCCGTCAGTCACAGTGGTTAACAGGAGTTAGTGAGATCCCCCGTCAGTCACAGTGGTTAACAGGAGTTAGTGAGATCCCCCCCGTCAGTCACAGTGGTTAACAGGAGTTAGTGAGATCCCCCCCCCCCCCCGTCAGTCACAGTGGTTAACAGGAGTTAGTGAGATCCCCCCTCCCCCATCAGTCACAGTGGTTAACAGGAGTTAGTGAGATCCCCCCCGTCAGTCACAGTGGTTAACAGGAGTTAGTGAGATCCCCCCTCCCCCGTCAGTCACAGTGGTTAACAGGAGTTAGTGAGATCCCCCCTCCCCCGTCAGTCACAGTGGTTAACAGGAGTTAGTGAGATCCCCCCCTCCCCCATCAGTCACAGTGGTTAACAGGAGTTAGTGAGATCCCCCCGTCAGTCAGTGGTTAACAGGAGTTAGTGAGATCCCCCCTCCCCCCCCCCGTCAGTCACAGTGGTTAACAGGAGTTGGCATTAACATTTTTGACATGCGTTTTTCTGCATTTTTTTGTTGTTATTCTGTCTCTCACTGTTCTAATAAACCTACCATTAAAATTATAGACTGATCATGTCTTTGTCAGTGGGCAAACGTACAAAATCAGCAGGGGATCAAATACTTTTTTCCCCTCACTGTAGTTGAGGAAGTAGAAGGTGGTGGTTTGTCATCGGTCTGAATTGAATCCCTTCCCTCTATCTTCTCAATAGGTTACGACAAAGCTGCTAAGATTGCCAAGACAGCCCACAAAGAGGGAGGAAACCTGAAGGAAACTGCTATCAAGCTAGGATACCTGACAGCAGAAGAGTTTGACGCGTGGGTCAAGCCACATGAGATGCTGGGACCCAAGTAGAACACAACACGCTGCAGAATGTCTATGGTTAGAAATGTCTTTGTACAAATAAAATGTTTTTTTTTGGTTGAAACACATTGCTGTATTTTTATTTGACCCTTATTTGACCAGTTAAGTTGCTGAGAACACGTCCTCATTTACAGCAACGACCTGGGGAATAGTTCCAGGGGAGAGGAGGGGGATGGATGAGCCAATTGGAAGCTGTTCCACAGACCTGATCTATGGACGGATGACTGCTGATCGGGGACACACAATTCGTATTCAGTTAACTATTTTCAGTGAAGGCCAGTGGATGAAATGGTAAAAATGGTTTCTTTCTCATCTAAATATAACTATTTTGAGACTGTCACCAAGGATACATGGTATCCTTCAGAAAGATGTTCAGCTATTATCTTGGTCATTTAATGACTTCCCTTGCATTTCCAGGAATATGACATTCACGATTCTGAGAAAGATGATGTGCCATTAGATCAAGGAAGAGTATATTTTAAATCGTTTTTGTGAAATCTTCAGTATCACATTTTGTCCACCTGTAATAATTGACTTACCGCTAGTTTGGGACGCCAACCCACGCACACCCCAGGCCAAGTCACCTTGCCTCCCGATGAAAGTGATTGTTCTGGGGACAGGACAGTTGGGCAACACCAGCTCTACCAGAGAGCCAAGGGACAGTTGCATGTTGCCTGAAGGTGTTTTGTTTTGCCGAAGGACGCTACAATTGAAGGCTCTTACAGAGCTATGCCTTGATGTACTGTTCCCTTTTTGCCATGTAAAGAAAAATAAAAAAAATACAATAATTCATCATGTTGCCTCAAACCCTGCTTTCTGAGTTTGTATTCATCCAAACTCATTTAAAATAAGCCGTCTACTCAATCATCAACCGTCATATCCTAAACCTTTAGAAGAGGCTTCACAGTCAACAGCTATGACATGAAGCGTTGCCATTTCCAGCCCAACCTTTAGAAGAGGCTTCACAGTCAACCTCTATGACATGAAGCGTTGCCATTTCCAGCCCAACCTTTAGAAGAGGCTTCATAGTCAACATCTATGACATGAAGCGTTGCCCTTTCCAGCCCAACCTTTAGAAGAGGCTTCACAGTCAACATCTATGACATGAAGCGTTGCCCTTTCCAGCCCAATCCTCCCTGCGCTGCTCTGGTCTCAGTCACAGCTCTGCCTGTCCTGAATCCCCTGCCCTGGTTGCTGTAGGCCAGTGTTTCCCTGGTCCCCCTGTGTTTCCCTGGTCCCCCTGTGTTTCCCTGGTCCTCCTGTGTTTCCCTGGTCCCCCTGTGTTTCCCTGGTCCCCCTGTGTTTCCCTGGTCCTCCTGTGTTTCCCTGGTCCTCCTGTGTTTCCCTGGTCCCCCTGTGTTTCCCTGGTCCCCCTGTGTTTCCCTGGTCCCCCTGTGTTTCCCTGGTCCCCTGTGTTTCCCTGGTCCTCCTGCGTTTCCCTGGTCCTCCTGCGTTTCCCTGGTCCTCCTGTGTTTCCCTGGTCCTCCTGTGTTTCCCTGGTCCTCCAGTGTTTCCCTGGTCCCCCTGTTTCCCTGGTCCTCCTGTGTTTCCCTGGTCCTCCTGTGTTTCCCTGGTCCTCCTGTGTTTCCCTGGTCCTCCTTTGTTTCCCTGGTCCCCCTGTTTCCCTGGTCCTCCTGTGTTTCCCTGGTCCCCCTGTGTTTCCCTGGTCCCCCAGTGTTTCCCTGGTCCCCCAGTGTTTCCCTGGTCCCCCAGTGTTTCCCTGGTCCCCCAGTGTTTCCCTGGTCCCCCAGTGTTTCCCTGGTCCCCCTGTGTTTCCCTGTGTTTCCCTGGTCCCCCTGTGTTTCCCTGTGTTTCCCTGGTCCTCCTGTGTTTCCCTGGTCCCCCTGTGTTTCCCTGGTCCTCCTGTGTTTCCCTGGTCCCCCTGTGTTTCCCTGGTCCCCCTGTGTTTCCCTGGTCCTCCTGTGTTTCCCTGGTCCCCCAGTGTTTCCCTGGTCCCCCTGTGTTTCCCTGGTCCCCCTGTGTTTCCCTGGTCCCCTGTGTTTCCCTGGTCCTCCTGCGTTTCCCTGGTCCTCCTGTGTTTCCCTGGTCCTCCTGTGTTTCCCTGGTCCTCCAGTGTTTCCCTGGTCCCCCTGTGTTTCCCTGGTCCCCCTGTTTCCCTGGTCCTCCTGTGTTTCCCTGGTCCTCCTGTGTTTCCCTGGTCCTCCTGTGTTTCCCTGGTCCTCCTGTGTTTCCCTGGTCCCCCTGTTTCCCTGGTCCTCCTGTGTTTCCCTGGTCCCCCTGTGTTTCCCTGGTCCCCCTGTGTTTCCCTGGTCCCCCAGTGTTTCCCTGGTCCCCCAGTGTTTCCCTGGTCCCCCAGTGTTTCCCTGGTCCACCAGTGTTTCCCTGGTCCCCCAGTGTTTCCCTGGTCCCCCAGTGTTTCCCTGGTCCCCCAGTGTTTCCCTGGTCCCCCAGTGTTTCCCTGGTCCCCCAGTGTTTCCCTGGTCCCCCAGTGTTTCCCTGGTCCTCCAGTGTTTCCCTGTGTTTCCCTGGTCCCCCTGTTTCCCTGGCCCCCCTGTGTTTCCCTGGCCCCCCTGTGTTTCCCTGGCCCTCCTGTGTTTCCCTGGTCCCCCTGTGTTTCCCTGTGTTTCCCTGGTCCCCCTGTGTTTCCCTGTGTTTCCCTGGTCCTCCTGTGTTTCCCTGGTCCCCCTGTGTTTCCCTGGTCCTCCTGTGTTTCCCTGGTCCCCCTGTGTTTCCCTGGTCCTCCTGTGTTTCCCTGGTCCCCCTGTGTTTCCCTGGTCCCCCAGTGTTTCCCTGGTCCCCCAGTGTTTCCCTGGTCCCCCAGTGTTTCCCTGGTCCCCCAGTGTTTCCCTGGTCCCCCAGTGTTTCCCTGGTCCCCCAGTGTTTCCCTGGTCCCCCAGTGTTTCCCTGGTCCCCCAGTGTTTCCCTGGTCCCCCTGTGTTTCCCTGGTCCCCCTGTGTTTCCCTGGTCCTCCTGTGTTTCCCTGGTCCTCCTGTGTTTCCCTGGTCCACCTGTGTTTCCCTGGTCCCCCTGTGTTTCCCTGGTCCCCCTGTGTTTCCCTGGTCCCCCTGTGTTTCCCTGGTCCTCCTGTGTTTCCCTGGTCCCCCAGTGTTTCCCTGGTCCCCCTGTGTTTCCCAGTGTTTCCCTGGTCCTCCTGTGTTTCCCTGGTTCCCCAGTGTTTCCCTGGTCCCCCTGTGTTTCCCTGTGTTTCCCTGGTCCTCCTGTGTTTCCCTGGTTCCCCTGTGTTTCCCTGGTCCCCCTGTGTTTCCCTGGTCCTCCTGTGTTTCCCTGGTCCTCCTGTGTTTCCCTGGTCCCCCTGTGTTTCCCTGGTTTCCCTGGTCCTCCAGTACCCCCAACAGTACACCGTTTTATTGTAACCCTGGACAAGCCCAGCTGATGCAACTTGTCAACTAATCAACAAGCCCTCAATGAGTTGAATCAGGTGTGTTTGTCAACGGCTATAACGAAAATGTGTAACCACAAATAACAGCCACCCTGTGTTTTCTAAACGTGGATATCAACTTTGCCACTTCAGCATGCTTCTGTGGCAGAGTCGATGCCACGCAGGGGTACAGGCCAGAAGGTTGAGGGTTCGCCGACCACGACAGACGAGCTCACTCCCTGCCTGTTTCATTACACTTTAATCAGCCGGCTGCAGACGATGATTCAGCTAGGGGGAAATCACATTTTCAACATTTTGATGCCATATTTTCCACCAACAGGTTTCTGTGCCAATGCACCACACAACCAATAAACAAAGCATACCGACTTCGGGCACTTCAATATCATGGTTTGTGTGTTTCAACACCACAATAAATAGACTATGTCAATCTGGACAAACAGAATTGTTAACAAATTTAAAAAAATGTAAAATCTTATTTACATAAGTATTCAGACCCTTTGCTATGAGACTCGAAATTGAGCTCCGGTGCATCCTGTTTCCATTCATCATCCTTAAGATGTTTCTACAACTTGATTGGAGTCCACCTGTGGTCAATTCAATTGATTGGACATGATTTGGAAAGGCACATAACCGTCTATATATGGTCCCACAGTTGACTGTGCATGTCAGAGCAAAAACCAAGACATGAGGTCAAAGGAATTGTGGGTAGACCTCCGAGACAGGATTGTGTCGAGGCACAGATCTGGGGAAGGGTACCAAAACATTTCCGCAGCATTGAAGGTCCCCAAGAACACAGTGGCCTCCATCATTCTTAAATGGAAGAAGTTTGGAACCACCAAGACTCTTCCCTGAGAGCTGGCCGCCCGGCCAAACTGAGCAATCGGGGGAGAAGGGCCTTGGTCAGGGAGGTGACCAAGAACCCGATGGTCACTCTGACAGAGCTCAAGACTTCCTCTGTAGAGATGGGGGAACCTTCCAGAAGGACAACCATCTCTGCAGCACTCCAACAAACAGGCCTTTATGGTAGAGTAGCCAGACGGAAGCCACTCCTCAGTAAAAGGCACATGACAGCCCGCTTGGAGTTTGCCAAAAGGCACCTAAAGACTCTCAGACCATGAGAAACAAGATTCTCTGGTCTGATAAAACCAAGATTGAACTCTTTGGCCTGAATGCCAAGCGTCACGTCTGGAGGAAACCTGGCACCATCCCTAAGGTGAAGCATGGTGGTGGCAGCATCATGCTGTGGGGATGTTTTTCTGAGGTAGGGACTGGGAGACTAGTCAGGATCGAAGGAAAGATGAACGGAGCAAAGTATAGAGAGATCCTTGATGAAAACCTGCTCCAGAGCTCAGACTGGGCCGAAGGTTCACCTTCCAACAGGACAACGACCCTAACCAAGACAACGCAGGAGTGGCTTCGGGACAAGTTTCTGAATGTCCTTGAGTGGCCCAGCCAGAGCCCGGACTTGAACCCGATCTAACATCTCTGGAGAGACCTGAAAATAGCTGTGCAGCAACGCTCCCCATCCAAACTGACAGAGCTTGAGAGGGTCTGCAGAGAAGAATGGGAGAAACTCCCCAAATACAGGTGAGCCAGGCTTGTAGCGTCATACCCAAGAAAACTCAAGGCTGTAATCGCTACCAAAGCTGCTTCAGCAAAGTACTGAGTAAAGGGTCTGAATATTTATGTAAAAATGTCTAAACCTGTTTTTGCTTTGTCATTATGGGGTATTGTATGTAGATTGATGAGGGAAAAAAACAATTTCATCATTTTTAGAATAAGGCTGTAACGTAACAAAATCTGGAAAAAGTCTGAATACTTTCCAAATGCACTGTACCTGTCTGTCAGCACCATAATCCTACTACCTCTCTGGATTAACTAATGGGGATAGACCTGTCTGTCAGCACCATAATCCTACTACCTCTCTGGACTAACTAATGGAGATAGACCTGTCTGTCAGCACCATAACTAATGGGGATAGACCTGTCTGTCAGCACCATAACTAATGGGGATAGACCTGTCTGTCAGCACCATAACTAATGGGGATAGACCTGTCTGTCAGCACCATAACTAATGGGGATAGACCTGTCTGTCAGCACATGGAGACAGAGAGGGCTCTGTCCCAAATGGTACCCTATTCACGGCCCACAGGGTTCTGGTCGAAAGTAGTACACTATATATGGAATAGGGTGCCATTTGGGACACAGTTAGTCTAGGAGAGATGAGGAGAGGAAGAGTGACATGTAGGAGAGCTGCTGGTATCTCCCCTGGGGAAGGACTTAGCTTAGACCTCCAGAGCTGTGGCAGGAGAGCTGCTGGTATCTCCCCTGGGGAAGGACTTAGCTTAGACCTCCAGAGCTGTGGCAGGAGAGCTGCTGGTATCTCCACTGGGGAAGGACTTAGCTTAGACCTCCAGAGCTGCAGGTATCTCCCCTGGGGAAGGACTTAGCTTAGACCTCCAGAGCTGCAGGTATCTCCCCTGGGGAAGGACTTAGCTTAGACCTCCAGAGCTGTGGCAGGAGAGCTGCTGGTATCTCCCCTGGGGAAGGACTTAGCTTAGACCTCCAGAGCTGTGGCAGGAGAGCTGCTGGTATCTCCCTGGGGAAGGACTTAGCTTAGACCTCCAGAGCTGTGGCAGGAGAGCTGCAGGTATCTCCCCTGGGGAAGGACTTAGCTTAGACCTCCAGAGCTGTGGCAGGAGAGCTGCTGGTATCTCCCCTGGGGAAGGACTTAGCTCAGACCTCCAGAGCTGTGGCAGGAGAGCTGCTGGTATCTCCCCTGGGGAAGGACTTAGCTCAGACCTCCAGAGCTGTGGCAGGAGAGCTGCAGGTATCTCCCCTGAGGAAGGACTTAGCTTAGACCTCCAGAGCTGTGGCAGGAGAGCTGCTGGTATCTCCCCTGGGGAAGGACTTAGCTCAGACCTCCAGAGCTGTGGCAGGAGAGCTGCAGGTATCTCCCCTGAGGAAGGACTTAGCTTAGACCTCCAGAGCTGTGGCAGGAGAGCTGCTGGTATCTCCCCTGGGGAAGGACTTAGCTCAGACCTCCAGAGCTGTGGCAGGAGAGCTGCTGGTATCTCCCCTGGGGAAGGACTTAGCTTAGACCTCCAGAGCTGTGGCAGGAGAGCTGCTGGTATCTCCCCTGGGGAAGGACTTAGCTTAGACCTCCAGAGCTGTGGCAGGAGAGCTGCTGGTATCTCCCCTGGGGAAGGACTTAGCTTAGACCTCCAGAGCTGTGGCAGGAGAGCTGCTGGTATCTCCCCTGGGGAAGGACTTAGCTCAGACCTCCAGAGCTGTGGCAGGAGAGCTGCTGGTATCTCCCCTGGGGAAGGACTTAGCTTAGACCTCCAGAGCTGTGGCAGGAGAGCTGCTGGTATCTCCCCTGGGGAAGGACTTAGCTTAGACCTCCAGAGCTGTGGCAGGAGAGCTGCTGGTATCTCCCCTGGGGAAGGACTTAGCTTAGACCTCCAGAGCTGTGGCAGGAGAGCTGCTGGTATCTCCCCTGGGGAAGGACTTAGCTTAGACCTCCAGAGCTGTGGCAGGAGAGCTGCTGGTATCTCCCCTGGGGAAGGACTTAGCTCAGACCTCCAGAGCTGTGGCAGGAGAGCTGCTGGTATCTCCCTGGGGAAGGACTTAGCTCAGACCTCCAGAGCTGTGGCAGGAGAGCTGCTGGTATCTCCCCTGGGGAAGGACTTAGCTTAGACCTCCAGAGCTGTGGCAGGAGAGCTGCAGGTATCTCCCTGGGGAAGGACTTAGCTTAGACCTCCAGAGCTGTGGCAGGAGAGCTGCTGGTATCTCCCCTGGGGAAGGACTTAGCTTAGACCTCCAGAGCTGTGGCAGGAGAGCTGCAGGTATCTCCCCTGGGGAAGGACTTAGCTTAGACCTCCAGAGCTGTGGCAGGAGAGCTGCTGGTATCTCCCCTGGGGAAGGACTTAGCTCAGACCTCCAGAGCTGTGGCAGGAGAGCTGCTGGTATCTCCCCTGGGGAAGGACTTAGCTCAGACCTCCAGAGCTTAGCATGCAACCCAAATGGCACCCTATTCCCTATATAGTACACTTATTTTGACCGCGATCCGTAGGGCTCTGGACGAAAGTATTCCACTATATAGGGAATAGGGTGTGATTTTGGATGCACCCCCTGGCTCTGATAGGGTGTGATTTTGGATGCACCCCCTGGCTCTGATAGGGTGTGATTTTGGATGCACCCCCTGGCTCTGTTAGGGTGCGATTTTGGATGCACCCCCTGGCTCTGTTAGCTGGACCCCAGGTGAGCTCTATTGACTGTGGACTAGCTGATTAGGAGAGGAGGCATTAGCAAGTCATGCCCTTTCTGGCAGAAGCTTGTTCATTAGTATGGAATATACAGTAGAATACCTGTTCAATTCTCATTGCCTGCCCTTAGCCACAACCACAGGCATATTTCAATATTGATGCTTTATTCATTGACACAAAGCTATGCAAATTGCCGTGTTCAGGTTATACACAATCTGATGTTTTTCCCCATTTGAAATATTTTAGCTTTTGGGGAGATGTCAAAGATTTCCTTGATTTACATTTTTTACATTTTAGTCATTTAGCAGACGCTCTTATCCAGAGCGACTTACAGTTAGTGAGTGCATACATTTTTCATACTGGCCCCCCATGGGAATCGAACCCACAACCCTGGCGTTGCAAATCCCCTACTCTACCAACTGAGCTACAGGAGGTAGTAGAATAAACACGGTGTGGGTCCTAAACCTCAACGCATTCTCATTCAACACATCTAGCAGTCAGTCCAGCACCATTCAACACATCTAGCAGTCAGTCCAGCACCATTCAACACATCTAGCAGTCAGTCCAGTCCAGCACCATTCAACACATCTAGCAGTCAGTCCAGCACCATTCAACACATCTAGCAGTCAGTCCAGCACCATTCAACACATCTAGCAGTCAGTCCAGCACCATTCAACACATCTAGCAGTCAGTCCAGCACCATTCAACACATCTAGCAGTCAGTCCAGCACCATTCAACACATCTAGCAGTCAGTCCAGCACCATTCAACACATCTAGCAGTCAGTCCAGCACCATTCAACACATCTAGCAGTCAGTCCAGCACCATTCAACACATCTAGCAGTCAGTCCAGCACCATTCAACACATCTAGCAGTCAGTCCAGCACCATTCAACACATGTAGCAGTCAGTCCAGCACCATTCAACACATCTAGCAGTCAGTCCAGTCCAGCACCATTCAACACATCTAGCAGTCAGTCCAGCACCATTCAACACATCTAGCAGTCAGTCCAGCACCATTCAACACATCTAGCAGTCAGTCCAGCACCATTCAACACATCTAGCAGTCAGTCCAGCACCATTCAACACATCTAGCAGTCAGTCCAGCACCATTCAACACATCTAGCAGTCAGTCCAGCACCATTCAACACATCTAGCAGTCAGTCCAGTCCAGCACCATTCAACACATCTAGCAGTCAGTCCAGCACCATTCAACACATCTAGCAGTCAGTCCAGCACCATTCAACACATCTAGCAGTCAGTCCAGTCCAGCACCATTCAACACATGTAGCAGTCAGTCCAGCACCATTCAACACATCTAGCAGTCAGTCCAGCACCATTCAACACATCTAGCAGTCAGTCCAGCACCATTCAACACATCTAGCAGTCAGTCCAGCACCATTCAACACATCTAGCAGTCAGTCCAGCACCATTCAACACATCTAGCAGTCAGTCCAGCACCATTCAACACATCTAGCAGTCAGTCCAGCACCATTCAACACATGTAGCAGTCAGTCCAGCACCATTCAACACATCTAGCAGTCAGTCCAGCACCATTCAACACATGTAGCAGTCAGTCCAGCACCATTCAACACATCTAGCAGTCAGTCCAGCACCATTCAACACATCTAGCAGTCAGTCCAGTCCAGCACCATTCAACACATCTAGCAGTCAGTCCAGTCCAGCACCATTCAACACATGTAGCAGTCAGTCCAGCACCATTCAACACATCTAGCAGTCAGTCCAGTCCAGCACCATTCAACACATCTAGCAGTCAGTCCAGTCCAGCACCATTCAACACATCTAGCAGTCAGTCCAGCACCATTCAACACATCTAGCAGTCAGTCCAGCACCATTCAACACATCTAGCAGTCAGTCCAGCACCATTCAACACATCTAGCAGTCAGTCCAGCACCATTCAACACATCTAGCAGTCAGTCCAGCACCATTCAACACATCTAGCAGTCAGTCCAGCACCATTCAACACATCTAGCAGTCAGTCCAGCACCATTCAACACATGTAGCAGTCAGTCCAGCACCATTCAACACATCTAGCAGTCAGTCCAGTCCAGCACCATTCAACACATCTAGCAGTCAGTCCAGCACCATTCAACACATCTAGCAGTCAGTCCAGCACCATTCAACACATCTAGCAGTCAGTCCAACACCATTCAACACATCTAGCAGTCAGTCCAGCACCATTCAACACATCTAGCAGTCAGTCCAGTCCAGTCCAGCACCACTGTTTTTTTGCTTCTCCGGCTTGTCAGAGTACAACCTAGCTGGGGAAATGCTTGGTTCTGGGCAGGCAGATTCTGGTATAGCAGGGATTGTCTGGCTCTGGACTGGCAGAGCATAGCCCCCCTGGCTGTCTTACACATCGGTCAGTGCTATCTCGGATCCTTGGGACGTCCCTATCCTAAACCCTAACCTTAACCTTAACCCTTACCTTAAACATTTTACATTTAAACTTCAATGGGGTCCCGGATAGCACAGACACTTACATATCACCCAGACAGGCTGTTCCATGGTGTCCTTGAGTCTTAACCCTTGACTAAACAGTAGCCTCCTGTTGCCATAGATACATCAAACACAAGTGTGTTTCCTAGAATGTAAGTCTGAAGTGGTCCCCAAGTAATACTTTATCCAAAATACTGTGATTCCAAGAAGTGGCCGATGAGAGATGAAAATGAATACCAACAGGAGATGAAAGTTTAACATCTCCTGTGATTATTTTGTCATCATCATGGAACGACAGGAGTTTGTAGGCAGTTGGCGCTAAATCATCACTTCAAGTGCTGATATTGTTGCTTACACACACACAAGATGCATGTCTTGGATTCAAGATCCTAAATGGCCTGGCTCCTCCCCCTCCACTTAGTACTTTTGTTAAACAGAAAACCCAAACCCATGGCAGCAGATCCACAAGGTGCTGCCATGAGAGGTGACTGTGTAGTTCCCTTAAGGAAAAGCACCATGAGAGGTGACTGTGTAGTTCCCTTAAGGAAAAGCACCTTTAGTCAATCTGATTTCTCTGTGAGAGCTTCCCATGTCTGGAATACACTGCCATCAGACACACACAACTGCCCCACCTATCACACCTTCACAGAGAACATAAAGACAAGGCTGAAGGCCAATCAGACCAGTGAACATAAAGACATGGCTGAAGGCCAATCAGACCAGTGAACATAAAGACATGGCTGAAGGCCAATCAGACCAGTGAACATAAAGACATGGCTGAAGGCCAATCAGACCAGTGAACATAAAGACATGGCTGAAGGCCAATCAGACCAGTGAACATAAAGACATGGCTGAAGGCCAATCAGACCAGTGAACATAAAGACATGGCTGAAGGCCAATCAGACCAGAGAACATAAAGACATGGCTAAAGGCCAATCAGACCAGAGAACATAAAGACATGGCTGAAGGCCAATCAGACCAGTGAACATAAAGACATGGCTGAAGGCCAATCAGACCAGTGAACATAAAGACATGGCTAAAGGCCAATCAGACCAGAGAACATAAAGACATGGCTGAAGGCCAATCAGACCAGTGAACATAAAGACATGGCTGAAGGCCAATCAGACCAGTGAACATAAAGACATGGCTGAAGGCCAATCAGACCAGTGAACATAAAGACATGGCTGAAGGCCAATCAGACCAGTGATCATAAAGACATGGCTGAAGGCCAATCAGACCAGTGAACATAAAGACATGGCTGAAGGCCAATCAGACCAGAGAACATAAAGACATGGCTGAAGGCCAATCAGACCAGTGATCATAAAGACATGGCTGAAGGCCAATCAGACCAGTGAACATAAAGACATGGCTGAAGGCCAATCAGACCAGTGATCATAAAGACATGGCTGAAGGCCAATCAGACCAGTGAACATAAAGACATGGCTGAAGGCCAATCAGACCAGAGAACATAAAGACATGGCTGAAGGCCAATCAGACCAGTGATCATAAAGACATGGCTGAAGGCCAATCAGACCAGTGAACATAAAGACATGGCTGAAGGCCAATCAGACCAGTGAACATAAAGACATGGCTGAAGGCCAATCAGACCAGTGAACATAAAGACATGGCTGAAGGCCAATCAGACCAGTGAACATAAAGACATGGCTGAAGGCCAATCAGACCAGTGAACATAAAGACATGGCTGAAGGCCAATCAGACCAGTGAACATAAAGACATGGCTAAAGGCCAATCAGACCAGTGAACATAAAGACATGGCTGAAGGCCAATCAGACCAGTGAACATAAAGACATGGCTGAAGGCCAATCAGACCAGTGAACATAAAGACATGGCTAAAGGCCAATCAGACCAGTGAACATAAAGACATGGCTGAAGGCCAATCAGACCAGTGAACATAAAGACATGGCTAAAGGCCAATCAGACTTGTGAACATAATCCCTAGCTGTGTATTGCCGCTTTCCATGTCTGTAGCTTGTGAGGTGTGGAAACACTGTTGCTTTTATGTATTTTGTTTTGTTGCTTGTTCTATATTGCTCTGTCTGCATGCTACGTGTTGCTTGTTCTGTTTCTCTGTCTGCGTGCTACGTGTTGCTTGTTCTGTTTCTCTGTCTGCGTGCTACGTGTTGCTTGTTCTATGTTGCTCTGTCTGCGTGCTGCGTGTTGCTTGTCCTATGTTTCTCTGTCTGTGTGCTACGTGTTGCTTGTTCTGTTGCTCTGTCTGCGTGTTGCTTGTTCTGTTTCTCTGTCTGCGTGCTACGTGTTGCTTGTTCTATGTTGCTCTGTCTGCGTGCTGCGTGTTGCTTGTCCTATGTTTCTCTGTCTGTGTGCTACGTGTTGCTTGTCCTATGTTTCTCTGTCTGTGTGCTACGTGTTGCTTGTTCTGTTGCTCTGTCTGCGTGCTACGTGTTGCTTGTTCTGTTTCTCTGTCTGCGTGCTACGTGTTGCTTGTTCTATGTTGCTCTGTCTGCGTGCTGCGTGTTGCTTGTCCTATGTTTCTCTGTCTGTGTGCTACGTGTTGCTTGTTCTGTTGCTCTGTCTGCGTGTTGCTTGTTCTGTTTCTCTGTCTGCGTGCTACGTGTTGCTTGTTATATGTTGCTCTGTCTGCGTGCTGCGTGTTGCTTGTCCTATGTTTCTCTGTCTGTGTGCTACGTGTTGCTTGTTCTGTTTCTCTGTCTGCGTGCTACGTGTTGCTTGTTCTATGTTGCTCTGTCTGTGTGCTGCATGTTGCTTGCTCTGTCTGCGTGCTACGTGTTGCTTGTTCTATGTTGCTCTGTCTGCGTGCTACGTGTTGCTTCTTCTGTTTCTCTGTCTACGTGCTACGTGTTGCTTGTTCTGTTGCTCTGTCTGCGTGCCCTGTGTTGCTTGTTCTGTTGTTCTGTCTGCGTGCTACGTGTTGCTTGTTATATGTTGCTCTGTCTGTGTGCTGCGTGTTGCTTGTTCTATGATTCTCTGTCTGCGTGCTGCTTGTTCTATGATTGTCTGCGTGCTGCGTGTTGCTTGTTCTATGTTGCTCTGTCTGCGTGCTACGTGTTGCTTGTTCTATGTTTCTCTGTCTGCGTGCTATGTGTTGCTTGTTCTATGTTTCTCTGTCTGTGTGCTACATGTTGCTTGTCCTATGTTACTCTGTCTGCATGCTACGTGTTGCTTGTTCTATGTTTCTCTGTCTGCGTGCTACGTGTTGCTTGTTCTGTTGCTCTGTCTGCATGCTACATGTTGCTTGTTTTATGTTTCTCTGTCTGCGTGCTACGTGTTGCTTGTCCTATGTTTCTCTGTCTGTGTGCTGCGTATTGCTTGTTCTGTTCCTTGTCTGCGTGCTACGTGTTACTTGTTCTGTTTCTGTCTGTGTGCTACGTGTTGCTTGTTCTGTTTCTCTGTCTGCGTGCTACGTGTTGCTTGTTATGTTGCTCTGTCTGCGTGCTACGTGTTGCTTGTTCTATGTTTCTCTGTCTGCGTGCTACGTGTTGCTTGTTCTATGTTTCTCTGTCTGTGTGCTACGTGTTGCTTGTCCTATGTTTCTCTGTCTGCGTACTACGTGTTGCTTGTCCTATGTTTCTCTGTCTGTGTGCTTTGTGTTGCTTGTTCTGTTTCTCTGTATGCGTGCTACGTGTTGCTTGTTCTATGTTTCTCTGTCTGCGTGTTGCTTGTCCTATGTTTCTCTGTCTGTGTGTTGCGTGTTGCTCTGTCTGCGTGCTACGTGTTGCTTGTTATGTTTCACTGTCTGTGTGCTACGTGTTGCTTGTCCTATGTTACTCTGTCTGCATGCTACGTGTTGCTTGTCCTATGTTTCTCTGTCTGTGTGCTACGTGTTCTATGTTTCTCTGTCTGCGTGCTACGTGTTGCTTGTTCTGTTTCACTGTCTGCGTGCTACATGTTGCTTGTTCTATGTTGCTCTGTCTGCGTGCTACGTGTTGCGTGTCCTATGTTTCTCTGTCTACGTGCTACGTGTTGCTTGTTATATGTTTCTCTGTCTGTGTGCTACGTGTTGCTTGTCCTATGTTTCTCTGTCTGCGTGCTACGTGTTGCTTGTCCTATGTTGCTCTGTCTGCGTGCTTTGTGTTGCTTGTTCTGTTGCTCTGTCTGCATGCTACGTGTTGCGTGTCCTATGTTTCTCTGTCTGTGTGCTACGTGTTGCTTGTCCTATGTTGCTCTGTCTGCGTGCTTTGTGTTGCTTGTTCTGTTCCTCTGTCTGCGTGCTACGTGTTGCTTGTTCTATGTTGCTCTGTCTGCGTGCTACGTGTTGCGTGTTCTATGTTTCTCTGTCTGCGTGCTACGTGTTGCTTGTCCTATGTTTCTCTGTCTGTGTGCTGCGTATTGCTTGTTCTGTTCCTTGTCTGCGTGCTACGTGTTACTTGTTCTGTTTCTGTCTGTGTGCTACGTGTTGCTTGTTCTGTTTCTCTGTCTGTGTGCTATGTGTTGCTTGTTCTATGTTGCTCTGTCTGCGTGCTACGTGTTGCTTGTTCTGTTTCTCTGTCTGCGTGCCACGTGTTGCTTGTTCTATGTCTCTCTGCATGTTGCTCACTGCTCATTGTTTGTCTGTATTGTAATGGTTTTTAGTAACCTGCCCAGGGACTACGGTTGAAAATTAGCCGGCTGGCTAAAACCGACACTTTTACTGAAACGTTCATTTGTGTGTGTGTGTGTGTGTGTGTGTGTGAGAGAGAGAGAGAGAGAGAGAGAGAGCCCAATCCTCTGAAGTGATATGTATTCTAGTTCCATAGCTGAGTGCCCTGATGCTAGAACATCACGCTCCTCTTCCCAATCCTCAGGAGTCAATTAACTATTTGTCTTCACTTCCGTTTTGTTTGGACAGATGTTGACTCCACCTAGACACAGGGGACATACTAGCTAAGATGTACAGACAGTAAACTCTTTGATGATACCTTTGTAATTCATGTGTTACATGTTTTCAATGATTCATGATGTGTGAAGCCTATACCCTTTTACAATTTTAGTAATTTAGCCGATGCTCTTATACAGAGCGACTTACAGTTAGGGCATTCATCTTCAGATCACCATTGGGGAAAACCACGTCACTCATAGTAAATCATCTTTTCCTCAATAAAGTAGCTATCAGCAAAGTCTGAGCTAGTAAGAGGTAAAATAGTCAGGAGCGAGGAGTTAGGTCACGAAAAGGCTTTTTAACATAAAAATGTACATTAAAGTGCACTCTTTTCCCTTTGAAATTATCTTGATACATGTTCAATATAACACCTTGGCCTACAAAATAACACAATAAGCCATAAACCTTATATATTGTTTATTGTAGAGGCAGTATTATTAGAAGGTTACATTAATTTGTTCTTTGAGATATGTGGCTGGCAGGCTGTGGAGAGGAGGAGGGAGGATGGAGGTAGATGCCTTTTTAACCGTGCAGTTGCCAAGGCGGCTCGATGCGCGTTCACGTGCTGGTTGTGAGCGCGCCCCCGCAAGCCCCGCCCCCGCCAGCCCCGCCCCCGCCTGCCACAGAGAGGAGGCGAAGCGAGAGGGAAAGCAGACAGGCCCCAACTCTGACTTCTCCAGCAGGTGACATTTTTTTCGCTTACCAGTGAGGACATTTTGAATGGAGGTCTATGAGAGGTTGTCGAATTTTGTTAACAAAAAATGTAATGGCTTATTTGCTACGTGTGGCTTATTTGATCAAATAGAAATGTCGTAATGATTAGGTTATTACGAGTGTACTGATATAAGTAAGACACGTGACATCAGGGCAACTTTGAGAAAAAACACTATATATCGGAGTTGTGCCTGGTCGTCACTAGTTATCACAGCCACAAAGTCATAAACTCCGCATATTTCTACAATTTATGTTCTTAAAATTTGATTTTAAACCTAACCCTAACCACACTGCTAACCTTATGCCTAACCTTAAATTAAGACCAAAAAGTTAAAAAAAATATATATAATAGCCATTTTGACTTTGTGGCTGTGGTAACCGTTGTGCCTGTTGTTCATACGGGTATCTGCCCTCTCATTGGCTAGAATGCTCCCACCTGATCTTGCCTCCTCCCGACTGCCTTCCATTTTTGAAGACATTTATTTTCATCGTTAGAGCGGCCACTAGAGTATCTGGCCAAGATAATGGAGAATCTGTGCCATCAAGCTCGGTTCGAGGTGTGGAGAGAAGAGAAGATAACAGAGGACGGGTAGAGAGAGTGCCACAGTCTGACTGCAAGCATCGATAGGAAGAGCGCCATATTTCCATCATTTCCAATGAATTATCATCACATTCCTTCGACTGCCAACTGACAACCTGATTTGAGGGTCTCTATCGGAACACAGGGACTTCTTCCTTACGGGCTGTGGTCGGGTAGGATACACCTCAAATATCTCTCGTGGTTTAACTAGCAACACGTCTTGTTTTCTCCTCGGAGAACGTACTGGAATAACATATATCTAGATAGCATAGCCGTAGCTGCATAGCCGTAGCTGCATAGCGCTCCTCACGGTAGCTTTAGGAGCTGTCCCCGGTCCTGGAACCGCTAACAGCTCTAAAACATTACTGGCTTCCCCCACACTTTTTTTTTTTTTCATTTTAAAGAAAAAACAAGTATTGTGTGGGTTATCTATCTACACCAAAGCTACGTTTTTCACTGAAAGGTTCATGATTTTGCATGCTTTTATTCTAAAACTCGATTATTTCTAAAAACCAAATACCGTAATTGTAATCATAAAATGAAACAGAAGAGTGATTGGGTGTAGGCTATCCTCAATAGGTAACATCATTCCAGTTCATGAACAGTATCCTGTAAGGTTAGTCGACAATCCTTGTTAGCTGGACAACACACTAACAAGGCGCTAACAGAGCTTCCGTAGCCTACTCCAGCCGATCTAAACACACTGAAGACCAGCCAGCTGATATTTATCTGCTCTTTCCCCCCCGTCTCTTTCAGGACTACTTCACACTGCCAGGTAGATCACCTTAAAGCCATGGCGCAGACAAACAGTTACGACCAGAGCAGCAATGGAGTGGCTGATGAACCCCCCAACATGCTGGTGTACAGAAAGGTCAGAAAGACATCTCCACGGTCCCCTGCCCAAATTGTTCAGGTGTTGTTGGTGCTATTCTCCAAAATGGAACGATAACTCATAGATACCTGTCTTCTATTGGACGGTCATGTCTTGGGTTTTCGGTATCATAGAATCAGGAGTTGGCGTGCGTGACTCCAGTAGTTAGTCATCTAAAGTCTTAGGGCGCAGGATACAAAAGGGACTGGAAAAGGATTTGGGTTTTAGATATCAAATCAAATCAAATTGTATTTGTCACATGCGCCGAATACAACAGGTGTAGACCTTACAGGGAAATGCTTACTTACGAGCCCTTACAATCTTCTAAGCTGAAGTAAGTTTTGGACTTGGGGTATTGCTAGGCTAGCCTGAGAGTCATTCTGTTTGTGATATCATGCTAACTGCTTGTCATTTATTGTCATGCCATAATGACAGCAGTGGAGTTGGCAGAGCACAAACAGATCTGGGACCAGGCTTATTGTCATGCCATAATGACAGCAGTGGAGTTGGAAAGAGCACAAACAGATCTGGGACCAGGCTTATTGTCATGACAGCAGTGGAGTTGGCAAGAGCATAAACAGATCTGGGACCAGGCTTATTGTCATGCCATAATGACAGCAGTGGAGTTGGCAGAGCACAAACAGATCTGGGACCAGGCTTATTGTCATGACAGCAGTGGAGTTGGCAGAGCACAAACAGATCTGGGATCAGGCTATTGCTTATCTGCTGGGTGGTCTGAAAGAGGCTCCAAGGTTATCTAAAGCCTATTGATTTAACCTTTGTTTATTGTACCACAAATCTATAGCATGTTATTGCTGCTCTGTGTTCACATTCAATGCTTTGTTTTTTTTTTAAGAAACTCCTGATCGCTTACTGACCATGTGTTGAAACAGAATCTTAAATCATGGTCTGACTATGAAGGCACCTTGGTTTGGTGTTGAAGTAGACTCCAACTCTGACTCTATTCCCTACATAGTGCACTACTTCTGACCAGAGAGGTCCGGGCCCAGTTTCCCGAAAGCATCCTAAGGCTAAGTTCATTGTTAGAATCTTCGTAGGGAGCGTCGTTAAATCTCAGAGCAGTTTCCCAAAACCATCGTTAGTAAAGTTGCACTTAAACGCTTTTTATTTGGCGACTGCCTCAGACCACCTTCTGCATCACTTCATACACAGAAGATCTCTGCTAAACATAGAACCAAGCTGGTTATCGGTCTCTGTGACCGCTGATAACTTGGGAATGAAGTTCACTACGAATGAAAAAGTTGCCAATGTCTTTAAAATTGAACAAGCGAAGGATAAAAAATATGCTTCAAATTGAAAACCGAGATGACTGCATAAAAAAGTCAATAGGCTTGTTGGGAAAGTATTCAGACCCCTTGACCTTTTCCACATTTTGTTACGTTACAGCCTTATTTTAAAATGGATAAAAAAATAAAAAAAACATCCTCAGCAATCTACACACAATACCCCATAATGCCAGGTCGCAGTTGTAAATGAGAACTTGTTCTCAACTGGCTTACCTGGTTAAATAAAGGTGAAATAAAAAAATAAAAAAAATAAAAAATGACAACGCGAACACAGGTTTTTAGAAATTTTAGCAAATTTATAAAAAAATAAATAAAATAAATACCTTATTTACATAAGTATTCAGACCCTTTGCTTTGAGACACGAAATTGAGCTCAGGTGCACCCTGTTTCCATTGATCATCCTTTAGCTGTTTCTACAACTTGATTGGAGTCCACCTGTGGTAAATTAAATTGATTGGACATGATTTGGAAAGGCACACACCCGTCTAGATAAGGTCCCACAGTTGACAGTGAATGTCAGAGCAAAAACCAAGACATGAGGTCGAAGGAATTGCCGTAGAGCTCCGAGACAGGATTGTGTCGAGGTACAGATCTGGGGAAGGGTACCAAAACATTTCTGCAGCATTGAAGGTCCCCAAGAACACAGTGGCCTCCATCATTCTTAAATGGAAGACGTTTGGAACCACCAAAACTCTTCCTAGAGCTGGCCGCCCGGCCAAACTGAGCAATCTGGGGAGAAGGGCCTTGGTCAGGGAGGTGACCAAGAACCTGATGGTCACTCTGACAGAGCTCTAGAGTTCCTCTGTGGAGATGGGAGAACCTTCCAGAAGGACAACCATCTCTGCAGAACACCAATCAGGCCTTTATGGTAGAGTGGCCAGACGGAAGCCACTCCTCAGTAAAAGGCACATGACAGCCCGCTTGGAGTTTGCCAAAAGGCACCTAAAGGACTCTCAGACCATGAGCAACAAGATTCTCTGGTCTGATGAAACCAAGATTGAACTCTTTGGCCTGAATGCCAAATGTCACGTCTGGAAGAAACCTGGCACCATCCCTACGGTGAAGCATGGTGGTGGCAGCATCATGCTGTGGGGATGTTTTTCAGCGGTAGGGACTGGGAGACTAGTGAGGATCGACAAAAAGATGAAAGTAGCAAAGTACAGAGATCCTTGATGAAAGCCTGCTCCAAAGCACTCAGGACCTCAGACTGGGGCGATGGTTAAACTTCCAACAGGACAACTACCCTAAGCACACAGCCAAGACAACGCATGAGTGGCTTCGAGACAAGTCTCTGAATGTCCTTGAGTGGCCCAGCCAGAGCCCGGACTTGAACCCGATCTAACATCTCTGGAGAGACCTGAAAATAGCTGTGCAGCGACGCTCCCCATCCAACCTGACAGAGCTTGAGAGGATCTGCAGAGAAGAATGGGAGAAACTCCCCAAATACAGGTGTGCCAAGCTTGTAGCGTCATACCCAAGAAGACTCGAGGCTGTACTCGCTGCCAAAGGTGCTTAAACAAAGTACTGAGTAAAGGGTCTGAATACTTATGTAAATGTGATATTTCAGTTTTTTATTTTTTATACATTTGCTAAAATTTCTAAAAACCTGTTTTTGCTTTGTCATTGTGGGGTATTTTGTGTAGATTGATGAGGGGAAAAAAAACAATTGAATCCATTTTAGAATAAGGCTGTAACCTAACAAAATGAGGAAAAAGTCAAGGGGTCTGAATACTTTCCGAAGGCACTGTATATTTAAATCATATTGAAATAAATGTAATGTTCAGTCAATTGAGTTCTGTTTGTAGGCTACACTGTCTGTAGTTTTCGCCTCGATATACAGTATTTAATGATGTGTAACATGCGCAATGATGTACCAAAGGAATCTGTGATTGAGTGCATTAATAAAGGGTAAGCGTTAGAATAAGCCGCCTCAATATTTGCAGCCATTAGGTGATAATCTCTCTAGGAGCTGATCCGTCATCAGTATTGTGGAATGATTCTAATGTTAAGGTAAGATTTGAATGGAGAAAGCTGATTCTAGAGCAGTGCTGCCTTTCAACAGGCTCCAACGACACACCTAGTGACCGTTCTCTCTGCGTGGTGTTTTTCTGTTGATCCTATCAGTATCTACAGGCTCCAACGACACACTTAGTGACCGTTCTCTCTGCGTGGTGTTTTTCTGTTGATCCTATCAGTATCTACAGGCTCCAACGACACACTTAGTGACCGTTCTCTCTGCGTGGTGTTTTTCTGTTGATCCTATCAGTATCTACAGGCTCCAACGACACACTTAGTGACCGTTCTCTCTGCGTGGTGTTTTTCTGTTGATCCTATCAGTATCCATACGCTCCAACGACACACTTAGTGACCGTTCTCTCTGCGTGGTGTTTTTCTGTTGATCCTATCAGTATCCATACGCTCCAACGACACACTTAGTGACCGTTCTCTCTGCGTGGTGTTTTTCTGTTGATCCTATCAGTATCCATACGCTCCAACGACACACTTAGTGACCGTTCCCTCTGCGTGGTGTTTTTCTGTTGATCCTATCAGTATCCATACGCTCCAACGACACACTTAGTGACCGTTCTCTCTGCGTGGTGTTTTTCTGTTGATCCTATCAGTATCCATACGCTCCAACGACACACTTAGTGACCGTTCTCTCTGCGTGGTGTTTTTCTGTTGATCCCATCAGTATCTACAAGCTCCAACGACACACCTAGTGACCGTTCTCTCTGCGTGGTGTTTTTCTGTTGATCCTATCAGTATCTACAGGCTCCAACGACACACTTAGTGACCGCTCTCTTTGCGTGGTGTTTTTGGGAAACACATGTTACATCGTGGGCCGTTGTAGGAAAGATGCATCGTTAAGCCTAAATTCCATGGCTATGGGGAAACCAGGCCCAGGTCAAAGGTCGTGCACTCTGTAGAGAATAGGGTGTCACTAGGGACGTAGACAGTGTAACCAGGGCTGTCCAATCACTGCAGAGGGACGTAGAGAGTGTGACCAGGGCTGTCCAATCACTGCAGAGGGACGTAGAGAGTGTGACCAGGGCTGTCCAATCACTGCAGAGGGACGTAGAGAGTGTGACCAGGGCTGTCCAATCACTGCAGAGGGACGTAGAGAGTGTGACCAGGGCTGTCCAATCACTGCAGAGGGATGTAGAGAGTGTGACCAGGGCTGTCCAATCACTGCAGGAGGGACGTAGAGAGTGTGACCAGGGCTGTCCAATCACTGCAGAGGGACGTAGAGAGTGTGACCAGGGCTGTCCAATCACTGCAGGAGGGACATAGAGAGTGTGACCAGGGCTGTCCAATCACTGCAGGAGGGACATAGAGAGTGTGACCAGGGCTGTCCAATCACTGCAGAGGGACGTAGAGAGTGTGACCAGGGCTGTTTAATCACTGCAGGAGGGACGTAGAGAGTGTGACCAGGGCTGTCCAATCACTGCAGGAGGGGAGGGAGAAGGGAGGCGGTCTCACTGCCTGTCTGTGGGAATGAGGCGTATGCAAATGATCTGTGTGTCATAATGTTCTACTGATTCATTATTGGGCCAATCAGAACTTCTTAGTAATCAGGTGGTTTCATTCCAGTTGTGATTAGACTGAAGGAAATCAGGTGGTTTCATTCCAGTTGGGAATAGACTGAAGGAAATCAGGTGGTTTCATTCCAGTTGGGATTAGACTGAAGGAAATCAGGTGGTTTCATTTCAGTTGGGATTAGACTGAAGGAAATCAGGTGGTTTCATTCCAGTTGGGAATAGACTGAAGGAAATCAGGTGGTTTCATTCCAGTTGGGATTAGACTGAAGGATATCATGTGGTTTCATTCCAGTTGGGATTAGACTGAAGGAAATCAGGTGGTTTCATTCCAGTTGGGATTAGACTGAAGGAAATCAGGTGGTTTCATTCCAGTTGGGAATAGACTGAAGGAAATCAGGTGGTTTCATGCCAGTTGGGATTAGACTGAAGGAAATCAGGTGGTTTCATGCCAGTTGGGATTAGACCGAAGGAAATCAGGTTGTTTCATGCCAGTTGGGATTAGACCGAAGGAAATCAGGTGGTTTCATTCCAGTTGGGATTAGACTGAAGGAAATCAGGTGGTTTCATGCCAGTTGGGATTAGACTGAAGGGAATCAGGTGGTTTCATTCCAGTTGTGATTAGACTGAAGGAAATCAGGTGGTTTCATGCCAGTTGGGATTAGACTGAAGGAAATCAGGTGGTTTCATTCCAGTTGGGATTAGACTGGAGGAAATCAGGTGGTTTCATTCCAGTTGGGATTAGACTGGAGGAAATCAGGTGGTTTCATTCCAGTTGGGATTAGACTGGAGGAAATCAGGTGGTTTCATGCCAGTTGGGATTAGACTGAAGGAAATCAGGTGGTTTCATTCCAGTTGGGATTAGACTGGAGGAAATCAGGTGGTTTCATTCCAGTTGGGATTAGACTGGAGGAAATCAGGTGGTTTCATTCCAGTTGGGATTAGACTGGAGGAAATCAGGTGGTTTCATTCCAGTTGGGATTAGACTGAAGGATATCATGTGACTGAAGGAAATCAGGTGGTTTCATTCCAGTTGGGATTAGACTGAAGGAAATCAGGTGGTTTCATTCCAGTTGGGATTAGACTGGAGGAAATCAGGTGGTTTCATTCCAGTTGGGATTAGACTGAAGGATATCATGTGACTGAAGGAAATCAGGTGGTTTCATTCCAGTTGGGATTAGACTGAAGGAAATCAGGTGGTTTCATTCCAGTTGGGATTAGACTGAAGGATATCATGTGGTTTCATTCCAGTTGGGATTAGACTGAAGGAAATCAGGTGGTTTCATTCCAGTTGGGATTAGACTGAAGGAAATCATGTGGTTTCATTCCAGTTGGGATTAGACTGAAGGAAATCAGGTGGTTTCATTCCAGTTGGGAATAGACTGAAGGAAATCAGGTGGTTTCATTCCAGTTGTGATTAGACTGAAGGAAATCAGGTGGTTTCATTCCAGTTGGGATTAGACTGAAGGAAATCAGGTGGTTTCATTCCAGTTGGGATTAGACTGAAGGAAATCAGGTGGTTTCATTCCAGTTGGGATTAGACTGAAGGAAATCAGGTGGTTTCATTCCAGTTGGGAATTGACTGAAGGAAATCAGGTGGTTTCATGCCAGTTGGGATTAGACTGAAGGAAATCAGGTGGTTTCATGCCAGTTGGGATTAGACCGAAGGAAATCAGGTGGTTTCATGCCAGTTGGGATTAGACCGAAGGAAATCAGGTGGTTTCATTCCAGTTGGGATTAGACCGAAGGAAATCAGGTGGTTTCATGCCAGTTGGGATTAGACTGAAGGAAATCAGGTCGTTTCATGCCAGTTGGGATTAGACTGAAGGAAATCAGGTGGTTTCATTCCAGTTGGGATTAGACTGAAGGAAATCAGGTGGTTTCATTCCAGTTGGGATTAGACTGAAGGAAATCAGGTGGTTTCATTCCAGTTGGGAACAGACTGAAGGAAATCAGGTGGTTTCATTCCAGTTGGGAACAGACTGAAGGAAATCAGGTGGTTTCATTCCAGTTGGGATTAGACTGAAGGAAATCAGGTGGTTTCATTCCAGTTGGGATTAGACTGAAGGAAATCAGGTGGTTTCATTCCAGCTGGGATTAGACTGAAGGAAATCAGGTGGTTTCATTCCAGTTGGGATTAGACTGAAGGAAATAAGGTGGTTTCATTCCAGTTGGGATTAGACTGAAGGAAATCAGGTGGTTTCATTCCAGTTGGGATTAGATTGAAGGAAATCAGGTGGTTTCATTCCAGTTGGGATTAGACTGAAGGAAATCAGGTGGTTTCATTCCAGTTGGGATTAGACTGAAGGAAATCAGGTGGTTTCATTCCAGTTGGGATTAGATTGAAGGAAATCAGGTGGTTTCATTCCAGTTGGGATTAGACTGAAGGAAATCAGGTGGTTTCATTCCAGTTGGGATTAGACTGAAGGAAATCAGGTGGTTTCATTCCAGTTGGGATTAGACTGAAGGAAATCAGGTGGTTTCATTCCAGTTGGGATTAGACTGAAGGAAATCAGGTGGTTTCATTCCAGTTGGGATTAGACTGAAGGAAATCAGGTGGTTTCATTCCAGTTGGGTTTAGACTGAAGGAAATCAGGTGGTTTCATTCCAGTTGGGATTAGACTGAAGGAAATCAGGTGGTTTCATGCCAGTTGGGATTAGACTGAAGGAAATCAGGTGGTTTCATGCCAGTTGGGATTAGACTGAAGGAAATCAGGTGGTTTCATTCTAGTTGGGATTAGACTGAAGGAAATCAGGTGGTTTCATTCCAGTTGGGAATAGACTGAAAGAAATCAGGTGGTTTCATGCCAGTTGGGATTAGACTGAAGGAAATCAGGTGGTTTCATTCCAGTTGGGAATAGACTGAAGGAAATCAGGTGGTTTCATTCCAGTTGGGATTAGACTGAAGGATATCATGTGGTTTCATTCCAGTTGGGATTAGACTGAAGGAAATCAGGTGGTTTCATTCCAGTTGGGATTAGACTGAAGGAAATCAGGTGGTTTCATTCCAGTTGGGAATAGACTGAAAGAAATCAGGTGGTTTCATGCCAGTTGGGATTAGACTGAAGGAAATCAGGTGGTTTCATGCCAGTTGGGATTAGACCGAAGGAAATCAGGTGGTTTCATTCCAGTTGGGATTAGACTGAAGGAAATCAGGTGGTTTCATTCCAGTTGGGATTAGACTGGAGGAAATCAGGTGGTTTCATTCCAGTTGGGATTAGACTGGAGGAAATCAGGTGGTTTCATTCCAGTTTGGATTAGACTGGAGGAAATCAGGTGGTTTCATTCCAGTTGGGATTAGACTGAAGGATATCATGTGGTTTCATTCCAGTTGGGATTAGACTGAAGGAAATCAGGTGGTTTTATTCCAGTTGGGATTAGACTGAAGGAAATCAGGTGGTTTCATTCCAGTTGGGAATAGACTGAAGGAAATCAGGTGGTTTCATTCCAGTTGGGATTAGACTGAAGGAAATCAGGTGATTTCATTCCAGTTGGGATTAGACTGAAGGAAATCAGGTGGTTTCATGCCAGTTGGGATTAGACTGAAGGAAATCAGGTGGTTTCATTCCATTTGGGATTAGACTGAAGGAAATCAGGTGGTTTCATTCCAATTGGGATTAGACTGAAGGAAATCAGGTGGTTTCATTCCAGTTGTGAATAGACTGAAGGAAATCAGGTGGTTTCATTCCAGTTGGGATTAGACTGAAGGAAATCAGGTGGTTTCATGCCAGTTGGGAATTGACTGAAGGAAATCAGGTGGTTTCATGCCAGTTGGGATTAGACTGAAGGAAATCAGGTGGTTTCATGCCAGTTGGGATTAGACCGAAGGAAATCAGGTGGTTTCATGCCAGTTAGGATTTGACTGAAGGAAATCAGGTGGTTTCATTCCAGTTGGGATTAGACTGAAGGAAATCAGGTGGTTTCATTCCAGTTGGGATTAGACTGAAGGAAATCAGGTGGTTTCATGCCAGTTGGGATTAGACTGAAGGAAATCAGGTCGTTTCATGCCAGTTGGGATTAGACTGAAGGAAATCAGGTGGTTTCATTCCAGTTGGGATTAGACTGAAGGAAATCAGGTGGTTTCATTCCAGTTGGGATTAGACTGAAGGAAATCAGGTGGTTTCATTCCAGTTGGGAACAGACTGAAGGAAATCAGGTGGTTTCATTCCAGTTGGGAACAGACTGAAGGAAATCAGGTGGTTTCATTCCAGTTGGGATTAGACTGAAGGAAATCAGGTGGTTTCATTCCAGTTGGGATTAGACTGAAGGAAATCAGGTGGTTTCATTCCAGCTGGGATTAGACTGAAGGAAATCAGGTGGTTTCATTCCAGTTGGGATTAGACTGAAGGAAATCAGGTGGTTTCATTCCAGTTGGGATTAGACTGAAGGAAATCAGGTGGTTTCATTCCAGTTGGGATTAGACTGAAGGAAATCAGGTGGTTTCATTCCAGTTGGGATTAGACTGAAGGAAATCAGGTGGTTTCATTCCAGTTGGGATTAGACTGAAGGAAATCAGGTGGTTTCATTCCAGTTGGGATTAGACTGAAGGATATCATGTGGTTTCATTCCAGTTGGGATTAGACTGAAGGAAATCAGGTGGTTTCATTCCAGTTGGGATTAGACTGAAGGAAATCAGGTGGTTTCATTCCAGTTGGGATTAGACTGAAGGAAATCAGGTGGTTTCATTCCAGTTGGGAATAGACTGAAGGAAATCAGGTGGTTTCATTCCAGTTGTGATTAGACTGAAGGAAATCAGGTGGTTTCATTCCAGTTGGGATTAGACTGAAGGAAATCAGGTGGTTTCATTCCAGTTGGGATTAGACTGAAGGAAATCAGGTGGTTTCATTCCAGTTGGGATTAGATTGAAGGAAATCAGGTGGTTTCATGCCAGTTGGGATTAGACTGAAGGAAATCAGGTGGTTTCATGCCAGTTGGGATTAGACTGAAGGAAATCAGGTGGTTTCATGCCAGTTGGGATTAGACCGAAGGAAATCAGGTGGTTTCATGCCAGTTAGGATTTGACTGAAGGAAATCAGGTGGTTTCATTCCAGTTGGGATTAGACTGAAGGAAATCAGGTGGTTTCATGCCAGTTGGGATTAGACTGAAGGAAATCAGGTCGTTTCATGCCAGTTGGGATTAGACTGAAGGAAATCAGGTGGTTTCATTCTAGTTGGGATTAGACTGAAGGAAATCAGGTGGTTTCATTCCAGTTGGGAATAGACTGAAGGAAATCAGGTGGTTTCATTCCAGTTGGGATTAGACTGAAGGAAATCAGGTGGTTTCATTTCAGTTGGGATTAGACTGAAGGAAATCAGGTGGTTTCATTCCAGTTGGGAATAGACTGAAGGAAATCAGGTGGTTTCATTCCAGCTGGGATTAGACTGAAGGATATCATGTGGTTTCATTCCAGTTGGGATTAGACTGAAGGAAATCAGGTGGTTTCATTCCAGTTGGGAATAGACTGAAGGAAATCAGGTGGTTTCATGCCAGTTGGGATTAGACTGAAGGAAATCAGGTGGTTTCATGCCAGTTGGGATTAGACCGAAGGAAATCAGGTGGTTTCATGCCAGTTGGGATTAGACCGAAGGAAATCAGTTGGTTTCATTCCAGTTGGGATTAGACCGAAGGAAATCAGGTGGTTTCATGCCAGTTGGGATTAGACTGAAGGAAATCAGGTCGTTTCATGCCAGTTGGGATTAGACTGAAGGAAATCAGGTGGTTTCATTCCAGTTGGGATTAGACTGAAGGAAATCAGGTGGTTTCATGCCAGTTGGGATTAGACTGAAGGAAATCAGGTGGTTTCATTCCAGTTGTGATTAGACTGAAGGAAATCAGGTTGTTTCATGCCAGTTGGGATTAGACTGAAGGAAATCAGGTGGTTTCATTCCAGTTGGGATTAGACTGGAGGAAATCAGGTGGTTTCATTCCAGTTGGGATTAGACTGGAGGAAATCAGGTGGTTTCATTCCAGTTGGGATTAGACTGGAGGAAATCAGGTGGTTTCATTCCAGTTGGGATTAGACTGAAGGATATCATGTGGTTTCATTCCAGTTGGGACTAGACTGAAGGAAATCAGGTGGTTTCATTCCAGTTGGGATTAGACTGAAGGAAATCAGGTGGTTTCATTCCAGTTGGGATTAGACTGAAGGAAATCAGGTGGTTTCATTCCAGTTGGGAATAGACTGAAGGAAATCAGGTGGTTTCATTCCAGTTGTGATTAGACTGAAGGAAATCAGGTGGTTTCATTCCAGTTGGGATTAGACTGAAGGAAATCAGGTGGTTTCATTCCAGTTGGGATTAGACTGAAGGAAATCAGGTGGTTTCATTCCAGTTGGGATTAGACTGAAGGAAATCAGGTGGTTTCATGCCAGTTGGGATTAGACTGAAGGAAATCAGGTGGTTTCATGCCAGTTGGGATTAGACCGAAGGAAATCAGGTGGTTTCATGCCAGTTGGGATTTGACTGAAGGAAATCAGGTGGTTTCATTCCAGTTGGGATTAGACTGAAGGAAATCAGGTGGTTTCATGCCAGTTGGGATTAGACTGAAGGAAATCAGGTCGTTTCATGCCAGTTGGGATTAGACTGAAGGAAATCAGGTGGTTTCATTCTAGTTGGGATTAGACTGAAGGAAATCAGGTGGTTTCATTCCAGTTGGGATTAGACTGGAGGAAATCAGGTGGTTTCATTCCAGTTGGGATTAGACTGGAGGAAATCAGGTGGTTTCATTCCAGTTGGGATTAGACTGGAGGAAATCAGGTGGTTTCATGCCAGTTGGGATTAGACTGAAGGAAATCAGATGGTTTCATTCCAGTTGGGATTAGACTGGAGGAAATCAGGTGGTTTCATTCCAGTTGGGATTAGACTGGAGGAAATCAGGTGGTTTCATTCCAGTTGGGATTAGACTGGAGGAAATCAGGTGGTTTCATTCCAGTTGGGATTAGACTGAAGGATATCATGTGGTTTCATTCCAGTTGGGATTAGACTGAAGGAAATCAGGTGGTTTTATTCCAGTTGGGATTAGACTGAAGGAAATCAGGTGGTTTCATTCCAGTTGGGAATAGACTGAAGGTAATCAGGTGGTTTCATTCCAGTTGGGATTAGACTGAAGGAAATCAGGTGGTTTCATTCCAGTTGGGATTAGACTGAAGGAAATCAGGTGGTTTCATGCCAGTTGGGATTAGACTGAAGGAAATCAGGTGGTTTCATTCCATTTGGGATTAGACTGAAGGAAATCAGGTGGTTTCATTCCAATTGGGATTAGACTGAAGGAAATCAGGTGGTTTCATTCCAGTTGGGAATAGACTGAAGGAAATCAGGTGGTTTCATTCCAGTTGGGATTAGACTGAAGGAAATCAGGTGGTTTCATTCCAGTTGGGAATTGACTGAAGGAAATCAGGTGGTTTCATGCCAGTTGGGATTAGACTGAAGGAAATCAGGTGGTTTCATGCCAGTTGGGATTAGACCTAAGGAAATCAGGTGGTTTCATGCCAGTTGGGATTAGACCGAAGGAAATCAGGTGGTTTCATTCCAGTTGGGATTAGACCGAAGAAAATCAGGTGGTTTCATGCCAGTTGGGATTAGACTGAAGGAAATCAGGTCGTTTCATGCCAGTTGGGATTAGACTGAAGGAAATCAGGTGGTTTCATTCCAGTTGGGATTAGACTGAAGGAAATCAGGTGGTTTCATTCCAGTTGGGATTAGACTGAAGGAAATCAGGTGGTTTCATGCCAGTTGGGAACAGACTGAAGGAAATCAGGTGGTTTCATTCCAGTTGGGAACAGACTGAAGGAAATCAGGTGGTTTCATTCCAGTTGGGATTAGACTGAAGGAAATCAGGTGGTTTCATTCCAGTTGGGATTAGACTGAAGGAAATCAGGTGGTTTCATTCCAGCTGGGATTAGACTGAAGGAAATCAGGTGGTTTCATTCCAGTTGGGATTAGACTGAAGGAAATCAGGTGGTTTCATTCCAGTTGGGATTAGACTGAAGGAAATCAGGTGGTTTCATTCCAGTTGGGATTAGACTGAAGGAAATCAGGTGGTTTCATTCCAGTTGGGATTAGACTGAAGGAAATCAGGTGGTTTCATTCCAGTTGGGATTAGACTGAAGGAAATCAGGTGGTTTCATTCCAGTTGGGATTAGATTGAAGGAAATCAGGTGGTTTCATTCCAGTTGGGATTAGACTGAAGGAAATCAGGTGGTTTCATTCCAGTTGGGATTAGACTGAAGGAAATCAGGTGGTTTCATTCCAGTTGGGATTAGATTGAAGGAAATCAGGTGGTTTCATTCCAGTTGGGATTAGACTGAAGGAAATCAGGTGGTTTCATTCCAGTTGGGATTAGACTGAAGGAAATCAGGTGGTTTCATTCCAGTTGGGATTAGACTGAAGGAAATCAGGTGGTTTCATTCCAGTTGGGATTAGACTGAAGGAAATCAGGTGGTTTCATTCCAGTTGGGATTAGACTGAAGGAAATCAGGTGGTTTCATTCCAGTTGGGATTAGACTGAAGGATATCATGTGGTTTCATTCCAGTTGGGATTAGACTGAAGGAAATCAGGTGGTTTCATTCCAGTTGGGATTAGACTGAAGGAAATCAGGTGGTTTCATTCCAGTTGGGAATAGACTGGAGGAAATCAGGTGGGTTCATGCCAGTTGGGATTAGACTGAAGGAAATCAGGTGGTTTCATTCCAGTTGGGAATAGACTGGAGGAAATCAGGTGGGTTCATGCCAGTTGGGATTAGACTGAAGGAAATCAGGTGGTTTCATGCCAGTTGGGATTAGACTGGAGGAAATCAGGTGGTTTCATTCCAGTTGGGATTAGACTGAAGGAAATCAGGTGGTTTCATTCCAGTTGGGATTAGACTGAAGGAAATCAGGTGGTTTCATGCCAGTTGGGATTAGACTGAAGGAAATCAGGTGGTTTCATTCCAGTTGGGAATAGACTGGAGGAAATCAGGTGGTTTCATGCCAGTTGGGATTAGACTGAAGGAAATCAGGTGGTTTCATGCCAGTTGGGATTAGACTGGAGGAAATCAGGTGGGTTCATTCCAGTTGGGATTAGACTGAAGGAAATCAGGTGGTTTCATTCCAGTTGGGATTAGACTGAAGGAAATCAGGTGGTTTCATTCCAGTTGGGATTAGACTGAAGGAAATCAGGTGGTTTCATTCCAGTTGGGAATAGACTGATGGAAATCAGGTGGTTTCATGCCAGTTGGGATTAGACTGAAGGAAATCAGGTGGTTTCATGCCAGTTGGGATTAGACTGGAGGAAATCAGGTGGTTTCATTCCAGTTGGGATTAGACTGAAGGAAATCAGGTGGTTTCATTCCAGTTGGGATTAGACTGAAGGAAATCAGGTGGTTTCATTCCAGTTGGGATTAGACTGAAGGAAATCAGGTGGTTTCATTCCAGTTGGGAATAGACTGGAGGAAATCAGGTGGTTTCATTCCAGTTGGGATTAGACTGAAGGAAATCAGGTGGTTTCATTCCAGTTGGGATTAGACTGAAGGAAATCAGGTGGTTTCATTCCAGTTGGGAATAGACTGGAGGAAATCAGGTGGTTTCATGCCAGTTGGGATTAGATTGAAGGAAATCAGGTGGTTTCATGCCAGTTGGGATTAGACTGGAGGAAATCATGTGGTTTCATTCCAGTTGGGATTAGACTGAAGGAAATCAGGTGGTTTCATTCCAGTTGGGATTAGACTGAAGGAAATCAGGTGGTTTCATTCCAGTTGGGTTTAGACTGAAGGAAATCAGGTGGTTTCATTCCAGTTGGGAATTGACTGGAGGAAATCAGGTGGTTTCATGCCAGTTGGGAATAGACTGAAGGAAATCAGGTGGTTTCATTCCAGTTGGGATTAGACTGGAGGAAATCAGGTGGTTTCATTCCAGTTGGGATTAGACTGAAGGAAATCAGGTGGTTTCATTCCAGTTGGGAATAGACTGGAGGAAATCAGGTGGTTTCATGCCAGTTGGGATTAGACTGAAGGAAATCAGGTGGTTTCATGCCAGTTGGGATTAGACTGGAGGAAATCAGGTGGTTTCATTCCAGTTGGGATTAGACTGAAGGGAAATCAGGTGGTTTCATTCCAGTTGGGATTAGACTGAAGGAAATCAGGTGGTTTCATTCCAGTTGGGATTAGACTGAAGGAAATCAGGTGGTTTCATTCCAGTTGGGATTAGACTGAAGGAAATCAGGTGGTTTCATTCCAGTTGGGATTAGACTGAAGGAAATCAGGTGGTTTCATTCCAGTTGGGATTAGACTGGAGGAAATCAGGTGGTTTCATTCCAGTTGGGATTAGACTGAAGGAAATCAGGTGGTTTCATTCCAGTTGGGATTAGACTGAAGGAAATCAGGTGGTTTCATTCCAGTTGGGATTAGACTGAAGGAAATCAGGTGGTTTCATTCCAGTTGGGATTAGACTGGAGGAAATCAGGTGGTTTCATTCCAGTTGGGATTAGACTGGAGGAAATCAGGTGGTTTCATGCCAGTTGGGATTAGACTGAAGGAAATCAGGTGGTTTCATGCCAGTTGGGATTAGAATGAAGGAAATCAGGTGGTTTCATTCCAGTTGGGATTAGACTGAAGGAAATCAGGTGTACATATTATTCTGTGTTTCCATTGTTTGCTCAATATAGACATTGGCTGTTGGTTACTGGGCTCATATAGTTAATCTAGCCAGATGGTTTATCAGGTAAAACAATCAGCATATTTATGTATGATGGTCCACACTGAGGGAATGGCCAACCATTGACTTGTCCAGGATAGATTGTTGGACACATGCCCATGGGTTAGAGAGGATTGTTTTCTCTATACACCTGTTCTGACTCCTGCAGCCTTAAGCCTGCCTCGGGGCATAGTGGATATCTTGTGTTGTCTCATATCTCTTATGAGTCAAAGATCACTGCACCTGTACACAGCCATTCTGAAATTAGCCCTCCCAACTACCTCATCCCCATATTGTTATTTATTTTGCTAATTTGTACCCCAGTATCTCTATTTGCACATCATCTCTTGCACATCTAGCATTCCAGTGTTAATACGAAATTGTAATTATTTTGCACTATGGCCTATTTATTGCCTTACCTCCATAATTTACTACATTATACACACTGTATATATATTTTCTGTTGTATTTTTGACTTTACGTTTTGTTTACCCCATATGTAACTCTGTGTTGTTGTTTTTATCGCACTGCTTTGCTTTATCTTAGCCAGGTCGCAGTTGTAAATGAGAACTTGTTCTCAACTGGCTTACCTGGTTAAATAAAGGTGAAAAAAAATAAAAAATAAAAAGAGATGAAGTCATATCTCCCTGGAATTCAGTGATATTTTGTTATAGACCAAAAAATGACCAACATGGTAAATGTTTTTGGAAGATCTAAAACCAAGCTTTTCAGAGGTCCAAGCTGTAGACGGTTTGCTTTGAGGCAGTTTGATCGGCATCGTACAACGATTACCAAGACAACAGTGACTGTGGCATGATGTCACAAGGACCCTGTCCTGTGGTTACTGGGCTGTGAGGGTGAGATATGTGTTAGGAATCAACCTGTATTCCTGAGGCAGCCATCTTTAGCTGTGGTCCCTAAATGACTGTGATCATAACTGGGGCCAGACCTGTATTCCTGAGGCAGCCATCTTTAGCTGTGGTCCCTAAATGACTGTGATCATAACTGGGGCCAGACCTGTATTCCTGAGGCAGCCATCTTTAGCTGTGGTCCCTAAATGACTGTGATCATAACTGGGGCCAGACCTGTATTCCTGATGCAGCCATCTTTAGCTGTGGTCCCTAAATGACTGTGATCATAACTGGGGCCAGACCTGTATTCCTGAGGCAGCCATCTTTAGCTGTGGTCCCTAAATGACTGTGATCATAACTGGGGCCAGACCTGTATTCCTGAGGCAGCCATCTTTAGCTGTGGTCCCTAAATGACTGTGATCATAACTGGGGCCAGACCTTTATTCCTGAGGCAGCCATCTTTAGCTGTGGTCCCTAAATGACTGTGATCATAACTGGGGCCAGACCTGTATTCCTGATGCAGCCATCTTTAGCTGTGGTCCCTAAATGACTGTGATCATAACTAGGGCCAGACCTGTATTCCTGAGGCAGCCATCTTTAGCTGTGGTCCCTAAATGACTGTGATCATAACTAGGTTCAGACCTGTATTCCTGAGGCAGCCATCTTTAGCTGTGGTCCCTAAATGACTGTGATCATAACTGGAGCCAGACCTGTATTCCTGAGGCAGCCATCTTTAGCTGTGGTCCCTAAATGACTGTGATCATAACTGGGGCCAGTTGTTGTTGTTGTTGTTGTTTTTGGTTGGGTTTTCTTTGACCGGTATTTCCAGCATTATCCACTAGGTTTGCTGCAGGTAGAACATCCTAGGAAATGTTCTTTAATTGACACAAGCTGTCTCCAATCAATCAGTCAAGGTGTGGTTGGGCGTGAGTGTTTGGCTGTCTCCAATCAATCAGTCAAGGTGTGGTTGGGCGTGAGTGTTTGGCTGTCTCCAATCAATCAGTCAAGGTGTGGTTGGGCGTGAGTGTTTGGCTGTCTCCAATCAATCAGTCAAGGTGTGGTTGGGCGTGAGTGTTTGGCTGTCTCCAATCAATCAGTCAAGGTGTGGTTGGGCGTGAGTGTTTGGCTGTCTCCAATCAATCAGTCAAGGTGTGGTTGGCCGTGAGTGTTTGGCTGTCTCCAATCAATCAGTCAAGGTGTGGTTGGGGCGTGAGTGTTTGGCTGTCTCCAATCAATCAGTCAAGGTGTGGTTGGGCGTGAGTGTTTGGCTGTCTCCAATCAATCAGTCAAGGTGTGGTTGGGCGTGAGTGTTTGGCTGTCTCCAACCAATCAGTCAAGGTGTGGTTGGGCGTGAGTGTTTGGCTGTCTCCAATCAATCAGTCAAGGTGTGGTTGGGCGTGAGTGTTTGGTGGGGGTGGCCTAAGCCAGGAGAGGTGTTGCTCTATCAATCTTTAATCACACTAAGCCTGTTATTAGGCAGGAAATACTATTTGTAGATCAGTGATTCTACACCTCACTTTTCTCAAGCTGATCCTCTCCAACGGACTTGGAAGTTGTAGCAAAAAATCTGTCAATTAGGGGAATTTTATGTAGCGACGCATTTTTAGTTGATCATGTTGTGATGTGGAAGTATTTTTCTGTTGGTGGTGAGCAAACTTGTTCAACGGAAATATGGAATATATTTGTTGTCTTAAGGGGGAAGGTGTTACAGGCTTTGGTTTTTCCATGTATGTTTTGAGGTTGGACGTTAGCACGTTGGGCGCATCGATTGGTGTCACCCTCGTTAGTCAGTATATATTACACCTGCGCTGGTTTGTCATCTCGTGTAGTGGGAAGGTGTTTCACCTGTCCTGGCCCAGGTGCTATTTAAGAGTGGCTGGCCCAGTGCTCCAGTTGTCTTCATAGATGTGGAGGTTTAACACCTTTAAGTTGTCTTGATAGATGTGGAGGGTTAACACCTTTAGTTGTCTTGATAGATGTGGAGGGTTAACGCCTTTAGTTGTCTTGAGAGATGTGGAGGGTTAACACCTTTAGTTGTCTTGAGAGATGTGGAGGGTTAACGCCTTTAGTTGTCTTGAGAGATGTGGAGGGTTAACACCTTTAGTTGTCTTGAGAGATGTGGAGGGTTAACACCTTTAGTTGTCTTGAGAGATGTGGAGGGTTAACGCCTTTAGTTGTCTTGAGAGATGTGGAGGGTTAACGCCTTTAGTTGTCTTGAGAGATGTGGAGGGTTAACGCCTTTAGTTGTCTTGATAGATGTGGAGGGTTAACGCCTTTAGTTGTCTTGAGAGATGTGGAGGGTTAACACCTTTAGTTGGCTCTCCCTGTTTGACAGGTGGCGACACGTAGCTTAGTGGTTAAGAGCATTGGGCCATTAACCGAAAGGTCTCTGGTTCGAATTCCCGAGCAGACTAGGTGAAACGTCTGTTGATGTGCCCTTGAGCAAGGCACCTAACCCTAATTGCTCCTGTAAGTCGCTCTGGATAAGAGCATCTGCTAAATGACTTTAAAAATAAAAATTGAGTTCTAGACAAACATTCCTTTAACTGATCTTTTGGATTCTGTTGGTGTTTCATGCATACTGTAGCAATGTGTTAAAAGCACAGTGGTGATAGATTCCCTCAGATGTTCCCAGGTACTCATCCTAGCCTGCTCCTACTCTTGGAAGCAGCAACACACATCTCTGAATAATGCACTGTCAGTCTATCTATCTCTTGTCTGTCTGTCGCTAGGGTTACTGAGGGCCACCCAGTGTGCCCCCACCCACTCACCTCGTGCATTTGGTGACATGGACCCAGCGGGTCTCACGTTGAGCCTGTGTGACATTCCCTGAATGGAACTTGTGGCGATGACGGTTGGATGACGACAGTGATTTATCTCCCCCTGGATGTGTTTCATTAATCCCCTCGCTAGTCGCCAGGAGCCACAGGAGTGAGCTCTGAGACCCTGTGGAAGGACTGAGGCCCACTGAGGCCCACTGGACCCCAACTCATCACCCCAATAAATTTTTCATACTACACCTTGGCTGTTGGTACGTTTGAGTACAATCTTTTTTTTTCTAGGGACAGTCCTGCCAAAAGCTAGCAGGTAGGAGCTTCTCTGCTGTCGGGCAGGCATCTGGACCTCCAGACCACGGTGTGTAGTGCCTCCAGACCACGGTGTGTAGTGCCAAACCTTTAGCATGGATCTGCTCTGAAAAGAACCCAAACAATCAAATTACTGTACATCTGCTGTGATGAACAAAGATCAATGAAAGATCCGCTGTTGTGTCAACATGCAACGAGAAGTCGCCGGTTAAATGGTTGGACTCTGTAGATGTATGAGAGAGAGAGAGAGAGAGACACATACAGTATCTGAGTGTCAGAGGAAAGTAACAGATGGTGTGTCGTTACAGGAGAACAGGATGTGCTCAGGTTAATGGGTCCCCAGGAGGGCTTTCCAGCAGAGGAGAAAGGCCAGCTGTACTCAATGTCCATGTCAAGCTAATTAAAGACTAGTCCCTGCTCTTCCCTCTATGGTTCCTATGGCTGTTAGACTCCACCCCCTGCTGCTGTATGGTTCCTATGGCTGTTAGACTCCACCCCCTGCTGCTGTATGGTTCCTATGGCTGTTAGACTCCACCCCCTGCTGCTGTATGGTTCCTATGGCTGTTAGACTCCACCCCCTGCTGCTGTATGGTTCCTATGGCTGTTAGACTCCACCCCCTGCTGCTGTATGGTTCCTATGGCTGTTAGACTCCACCTCCCATACAGGCTAGAGTACTGCCCCACAAGAGGAAACGGGGAACCACAGTTACAATTTGTTGCAAGTAGAAGGTGGATTTACTTTAGAATAAGCTAGAGGAGCTTCTTGATCAGACGGTTTGTTCTGTCAGAACTGGTTGAAATACAGGAGCACTATGAACCATCGAGGCTTGTCTTTCTGTATTCTGACAAATCAGGTTGGAAGGTTTTAACCTCCAGCATCTGAGGAAGGCCTTCACCTGCTGACAGTGGTTATTTCTCTCTCTCCTCATCTGAAGCAGGAGTTCTCTCCTCTCCTCTGAAGCAGGAGTTCTCTCCTCTCCTCTGAAGCAGGAGTTCTCTCCTCTCCTCTGTAGCAGGAGTTCTCTTCTCTCCTCTGAAGCAGGGAGTTCTCTTCTCTCCTCTGAAGCAGGAGTTCTCTACTCTCCTCTGAAGCAGGAGTTCTCTCCCCTCCTCTGAAGCAGGAGTTCTCTCCTCTCCTCTGAAGCAGGAGTTCTCCTCCTCTCCCTCTGAAGCAGGAGTTCTCTCCTCTCCTCTGTAGCAGGAGTTCTCTTCTCTCCTCTGTAGCAGGAGTTCTCTCCTCTCCTCTGTAGCAGGAGTTCTCTCCTCTCCTCTGTAGCAGGAGTTGTCTCCTCTCCTCTGAAGCAGGAGTTCTCTCCTCTCCTCTGAAGCAGGAGTTCTCTCCTCTCCTCTGAAGCAGGAGTTCTCTCCTCTCCTCTGAAGCAGGGAGTTCTCTCCTCTCCTCTGAAGCAGGAGTTCTCTCCTCTCCTCTGTAGCAGGAGTTCTCTTCTCTCCTCTGAAGCAGGAGTTCTCTTCTCTCCTCTGAAGCAGGAGTTCTCTCCTCTCCCTCTGAAGCAGGAGTTCTCTCCCCTCTCCTCTGAAGCAGGAGTTCTCTCCTCTCCTCTGAAGCAGGAGTTCTCTCCTCTCCTCTGTAGCAGGAGTTCTCTTCTCTCTCCTCTGAAGCAGGAGTTCTCTTTCTCCTCTGAAGCAGGAGTTCTCTCCTCTCCTCTGAAGCAGGAGTTCTCTCCTCTGAGCAGGAGTTCTCTTCTCTCTCTCTGTAGCAGGAGTTCTCTTCTCTCCTCTGTAGCAGGAGTTCTCTTCTCTCCTCTGTAGCAGGAGTTCTCTCCTCTCCTCTGTAGCAGGAGTTGTCTCCTCTCCTCTGAAGCAGGAGTTCTCTCCTCTCCTCTGAAGCAGGAGTTCTCTCTCCTCTGAAGCAGGAGTTCTCTCCTCTCCTCTGAAGCAGGAGTTCTCTCCCTCTCCTCTGAAGCAGGAGTTCTCTCCTCTCCTCTGTAGCAGGAGTTCTCTTCTCTCCTCTGAAGCAGGAGTTCTCTTCTCTCCTCTGAAGCAGGAGTTCTCTCCTCTCCTCTGAAGCAGGAGTTCTCTCCTCTCCTCTGAAGCAGGAGTTCTCTCCTCTCCTCTGAAGCAGGAGTTCTCTCCTCTCCTCTGAAGCAGGAGTTCTCTCCTCTCCTCTGAAGCAGGAGTTCTCTCCTCTCCTCTGTAGCAGGAGTTCTCTTCTCTCCCTCTGTAGCAGGAGTTCTCTCCTCTCCTCTGTAGCAGGAGTTCTCTCCTCTCCTCTGTAGCAGGAGTTCTCTCCCTCTCCTCTCCTCTGAAGCAGGAGTTCTCTCCTCTCCTCTTGAAGCAGGAGTTCTCTCCTCTCCTCTGAAGCAGGAGTTCTCTCCTCTCCTCTCTGAAGCAGGAGTTCTCTCCCTCTCCTCTGAAGCAGGAGTTCTCTCCTCTTCTCTCTCCTCTGAAGCAGGAGTTCTCTCCTCTCCTCTGAAGCAGGAGTTCTCTCTTCTCTCCTCTGAAGCAGGAGTTCTCTCCCCTCCTCTGAAGCAGGAGTTCTCTTCTCTCCACTGAAGCAGGAGTTCTCTCCTCTCATCTGAAGCAGGAGTTCTCTTCTCTGAAGCAGGAGTTCTCTCCTCTCCTCTGAAGCAGGAGTTCTCTCCTCTCCTCTGAAGCAGGAGTTCTCTTCTCTGAAGCAGGAGTTCTCTTCTCTGAAGCAGGAGTTCTCTCCTCTGAAGCAGGAGTTCTCTCCTCTCCTCTGAAGCAGGAGTTCCCTCCTCTCTCTCTGAAGCAGGAGTTCTCTCCTCTTCTCTCCTCTCGAAGCAGGAGTTCTCTCCTCTTCTCTCTCTCTGAAGCAGGAGTTCTCTCCTCTTCTCTCTCCCTCTGAAGCAGGAGTTCTCTCCTCTTCTCTCCTCTGAAGCAGGAGTTCTCTCCTCTGAAGCAGGAGTTCTCTCCTCTGAAGCAGGAGTTCTCTCCTCTGAAGCAGGAGTTCTCTCCTCTTCTCTCCTCTGAAGCAGGAGTTCTCTCCTCTGAAGCAGGAGTTCTCTCCTCTCCTCTGAAGCAGGAGTTCTCTCCTCTCCTCTGAAGCAGAGTTCTCTCCTCTCCTCTGAAGCAGGAGTTCTCTCCTCTGAAGCAGGAGTTCTCTCCTCTCCTCTGAAGCAGGAGTTCTCTCCTCTCCCTTGAAGCAGGAGTTCTCTCCTCTCCTCTGAAGCAGGAGTTCTCTCCTCTCCTCTGAAGCAGGAGTTCTCTCCTCCTCTGAAGCAGGAGTTCTCTCCTCTCCTCTGAAGCAGGAGTTCTCTCCTCTCCTCTGAAGCAGGAGTTCTCTCCTCTCCTCTGAAGCAGGAGTTCTCTCCTCTCCTCTGAAGCAGGAGTTCTCTCCTCTCCTCTGAAGCAGGAGTTCTCTCTCCCCCTTCCTCTGTAGCAGGAGTTCTCTCCTCTCCTCTGAAGCAGGAGTTCTCTCCCTCCTCTGAAGCAGGAGTTCTCTCCTCTGAAGCAGGAGTTCTCTCCTCTGAAGCAGGAGTTCTCTCCTCTGAAGCAGGAGTTCTCTCCTCTGAAGCAGGAGTTCTCTCCTCTGAAGCAGGAGTTCTCTCCTCTGAAGCAGGAGTTCTCTCCTCTGAAGCAGGAGTTCTCTCCTCTCCTCTGAAGCAGGAGTTCTCTCCTCTCCTCTGTAGCAGGAGTTCTCTCCTCTCCTCTGTAGCAGGAGTTCTCTCCTCTCCTCTGAAGCAGGAGTTCTCTCCTCTCCTCTGAAGCAGGAGTTCTCTCTGAGCAGGAGTTCTCTCCTCTTCTGAAGCAGGAGTTCTCTCCTCTCCTCTGAAGCAGGAGTTCTCTCCTCTGAAGCAGAGTCCTCTTCTCTCCTTCTTTCCTCTCTTCTCTCTTCTCCCCCTGGCCCATGCAGCTCTGCTTGCTTAATCCCCAGTGGCTCCTGAGTGGTGGAATATCATGGTCAGGCCGAGGTTCTCATCGAAATCTCACGGTCAGGTGCCCACCTGTGACTAATATTTAAGTGAATCAAATGTGAAGTACTTTTGAAGCTTTCAGAAAAAAGAGTGGTGCTGGAGCAAAGAGATGTGGAGGTATGGACGGCAACAGTCCTCTCATCCCTCTCTCTCTTCTCCTCCGTCAAGCCTGTTTATCAATCATTCATTCCAGAGTTTCTCATCTCTCTCTGGTTCTCCCAGACTTAAAGTCTTTAATTGCATCCAGAAGTTCCTCCTCTTTAATTTCACCTTCACATCCGCCGTGTCTTTGTGAGACGCGAGTAGGTGAACAGATGATCTCCGCATGTGTGGTTCCCACATCTCTCTCTCTCTCTCCCCCTAATCTTCTCTTTGATGTCTAATTGAGGCCATGATACTGACTCCAACCAGTCTTTTGTGGGGGAAACAGAATTAGATGTCTTCTGCAGCAGAAAGGGACCATCGTAATGGATTTATGTAAACCTCTAATTCCTCTGTGAGAATGTGTTTGCTGTCGAATGAACGACATTCAGTAGAAATAGAAAATCTGTAGAAACACTGCCCTGATTCTCCCAACATCCCACTTGACCGCTGATCTTTATAAGCATGCTGTTTCTATTTCGATGGGACCATATTTGTTTGCTAAATGCTTCCCGCCTGCAGGTGCTCTTATGCTTTCAGTAGTCGTTAGAAAAGACTGACTCATTCTTCTCTCATTGACTCTGGGTTTGTGTGGAAGCTAAAAGGAGGAGGATGGAGGTGGATGGAGGGGTTGTCCAGGGGTTTTTCTGCCATTGTAATCCTTGGGTGGGCCGCTGAAGCGGTGTTATTCAGGTCGGCTAAACCCCCCCAAATGTTTGTACGTACATTTTTGTGATGGCAGAACACATTCAGTGTTAACTTAAATGACTAAAAGCAGATATAAAATATATAGAAAAGATAATGGACCTAATATATCTTTTGAGAATCACCTAAATAAAAGCTAGACAGTAAGGGAGAATAGAACATTCCCAAAACAATGAATTTATCAGTATTGATGTTGTTATTAAGTTTGATCAAAATAACACTGCATTAGCTTCATGGAGAAATGGGTCGAATTGTAGGAAATTGGCTTAAAAATGCAGAACTCTACAGGTCTCTACACCACGCAAGATGGGGGGTGTTCCAGGGGTGTTCAGGGTCGGTCTGTCTGTCTGTCTGTACACATCTATAGTAACGAGTGTTCCAGGTTGGTCTGTCTGTCTGTCTGTACACATCTATAGTAATGAGTGTTCCAGGGTCGTCTGTCTGTCTGTACACATCTATAGTAATGAGTGTTCCAGGGTCGTCTGTCTGTCTGTACACATCTATAGTAATGAGTGTTCCAGGGTCGTCTGTCTGTCTGTACACATCTATAGTAATGAGTGTTCCAGGGGTCGTCTGTCTGTCTGTCTGTCTGTACACACATCTATAGTAATGAGTGTTCCAGGGTCGTCTGTCTGTCTGTGCACATCTATAGTAATGAGTGTTCCAGGTTCGTCTGTCTGTCTGTCTGTCTGTACACATCTATAGTAATGAGTGTTCCAGGGTCGTCTGTCTGTCTGTACACATCTATAGTAATGAGTGTTCCAGGGTCGTCTGTCTGTCTGTCTGTCTGTCTGTACACATCTATAGTAATGAGTGTTCCAGGGTCGTCTGTCTGTCTGTCTGTCTGTACACATCTATAGTAATGAGTGTTCCAGGGTCGATCTGTCTGTCTGTGCACATCTATAGTAATGAGTGTTCCAGGGTCGTCTGTCTGTCTGTGCACATCTATAGTAATGAGTGTTCCAGGTTCATCTGTCTGTCTGTCTGTACACATCTATAGTAATGAGTGTTCCAGGGTCGTCTGTCTGTCTGTACACATCTATAGTAATGAGTGTTCCAGAGGTTCGTCTGTCTGTCTGTCTGTACACATCTATAGTAATGAGTGTTCCAGGGTCGTCTGTCTGTCTGTGCACATCTATAAGTAATGAGTGTTCCAGGTTCGTCTGTCTGTCTGTCTGTCTGTACACATCTATAGTAATGAGTGTTCCAGGTCGTCTGTCTGTCTGTACACATCTATAGTAATGAGTGTTCCAGGAATCGTCTGTCTGTCTGTGCACATCTATAGTAATGAGTGTTCCAGGGTCGTCTGTCTGTCTGTCTGTCTGTACACATCTATAGTAATGAGTGTTCCAGGGTCGTCTGTCTGTCTGTCTGTGCACATCTATAGTAATTAGGTTGGCTGGCGGAGAGACTGCGCATCTGCATTTTCACCAGACCTCCCATCTAGCACCATCAACCCTCTCCTGTGTCCTCCCCACCCCTCCCATCTAGCGTCTGATAAATGGAAGTCTGATAAATGAAAAGCTGATTTTTGCTGGGGTCTCACGACTAATAGGGTTAAACAAAGAAAAATCCTATTTGATGCAATTGTTGATACAACTACTTCAAATCATTTGAATTACAACAAACATGCACATTTGTTACTGAGGTTGCAAGAATATCCTCCCATTATGAAGTGTGGCTGAAATGTATTTCAGATATTATCCTGTTATGAAGTGTGGCTGAAATGTATCTCAGATAGCATCCTGTTATGAAGTGTGGCTGAAATGTATTTCAGATATCATCCTGTTATGAAGTGTGGCTGAAATGTATTTCAGATAGCATCCTGTTATGAAGTGTGGCTGAAATGTATTTCAGATATCATCCTGTTATGAAGTGTGGCTGAAATATATTTCAGATAGCATCCTGTTATGAAGTGTGGCTGAAATGTATTTCAGATAGCATTCTGTTATGAAGTGTGGCTGAAATGTATTTCAGATATTATCCTGTTATGAAGTGTGGCTGAAATGTATCTCAGATAGCATCCTGTTATGAAGGGTGGCTGAAATGTATTTCAGATAGCATCCTGTTATGAAATAAAGGCCATTTTTTCCAGCTAGGGTATGGATCTCATCACGCTCCCAGTGGAGCACCCAGAAAACCAGCTGGACGGAGGGGTGATGGGATGCTCTTGGCACGGTGTCAGTTTGGCTGTAGAGGGAGGTCTATGGGAGGTCTATAGTATGAGGTCTATGGGAGGTCTATAGTATATGAGGTCTATGGGAGGTCTATAGTATGAGGTCTATGGGAGGTCTATAGTATATGAGGTCTATGGGAGGTCTATAGTATATGAGGTCTATGGGAGGTCTATAGTATATGAGGTCTATGGGAGGTCTATGGGAGGTCTATAGTATATGAGGTCTATGCGAGGTCTATAGTATATGAGGTCTATGGGAGGTCTATAGTATATGAGGTCTATGGGAGGTCTATAGTATATGAGGTCTATGGGAGGTCTATAGTATATGAGGTCTATGGGAGGTCTACAGTATATGAGGTCTATGGGAGGTCTACAGTATATGAGTTATATGGGAGGTCTATGGGAGGTCTACAGTATATGAGGTCTATGGGAGGTCTATGGGAGGTCTATAGTATATGAGGTCTATGGGAGGTCTATGGGAGGTCTACAGTAGGTCTATGGGAGGTCTATGGGAGGGCAATAGGTTGTTCAGTTTGTGTAATTCTTTAGTTTTTATCTTCTGTTTGTTGTGTAGTAAATATTTAGCCTTTTATTTCCATAGTTTTTCCCTCCAAATTCTTTCTGTAAAGCACATTGCGTTGCATTCCGGGTCTGAAATGTGCTGTATAAATAAAGCTTGATTTGATTTAGGTCTATGGGAGGTCTATGGGAGGTCTACAGTATATGTGGTCTATGGGTGGTCTATGGCAGGTCTACAGCCCATTCTGGTGGGAAGCTGCTATAGACCACCAAGTGCTAACAGTCAGTATCTGGATAACATGTGTGAAATGCTTGATCATGTATGTGATATCAACAGAGAGGTATATTTTCTGGGTGATTTAAATATTGACTGGCTTTCATCAGGCTGCCCACTCAAGATAAAGCTTCAAACTGTAACCAGTGCCTGCAACCTGGTTCAGGTTATCAATCAACCTACCAGGGTAGTTACAAACAGCACAGGAATGAAATCAACAACATGTATTGATCACATCTTTACTAATGCTGCAGAAATTTGCTTTAAAGTAGTATCCAGATCCATCGGATGTAGTGATCACAATATAGTAGCCATATCAGGGGCGGCAGGTACAGTGGGGAGAACAAGTATTTGATACACTGCCGATTTTGCAGGTTTTCCTACTTACAAAGCATGTAGAGGTCTGTAATTTTATCATAGGTACACTTCAACTGTGAGAGACGGAATCTAAAAAAATCCAGAAAATCACATTGTATGATTTTTAAGTAATTAATTTGCATTTTGTTGCATGACATAAGTATTTGATCACCTACCAACCAGTAAGAATTCCGGCTCTCACAGACCTGTTAGTTTTTTTCTTTAAGAAGCCCTCCTGTTCTCCACTCATTACCTGTATTAACTGCACCTGTTTGAACTCGTTACCTGTATAAAAGACACCTGTCCACACACTCAATCAAACAGACTCCCAACCTCTCCACAATGGCCAAGACCAGAGAGCTGTGTAAGGACTTCAGGGATAAAATTGTAGACCTGCACAAGGCTGGGATGGGCTACAGGACAATAGGCAAGCAGCTTGGTGAGAAGGCAACAATTGTTGGCGCAATTATTAGAAAATGGAAGAAGTTCAAGATGACGGTCAATCACCCCTCGGTCTGGGGCTCCATGAAGATCTCACCTCGTGGGGCATCAATGATCATGAGGAAGGTGAGGATCAGCCCAGAACTACATGGCAGGACCTGGTCAATGACCTGAAGAGAGCTGGGACCACAGTCTCAAAGAAAACCATTAGTAACACACTACGCCGTCATGGATTAAAATCCTGCAGCGCACGCAAGGTCCCCCTGCTCAAGCCAGCGCATGTCCAGGCCCGTCTGAAGTTTGCCAATGACCATCTGGAAGATCCAGAGGAGGAATGGGAGAAGGTCATGTGGTCTGATGAGACAAAAATATAGCTTTTTGGTCTAAACTCCACTCGCCGTGTTTGGAGGAAGAAGAAGGATGAGTACAACCCCAAGAACACCATCCCAACTGTGAAGCATGGAGGTGGAAACATCATTCTTTGGGGATGCTTTTCTGCAAAGGGGACAGGACGACTGCACCGTATTGAGGGGGAGGATGGTTTGTGCCATGTATCGCGAGATCTTGGCCAACAACCCCTCCTTCCCTCAGTAAGAGCATTGAAGATGGGTCGTGGCTGGGTCTTCCAGCATGACAACGACCCAAAACACACAGCCAGGGCAACTAAGGAGTGGCTCCGTAGGAGCATCTCAAGGTCCAGGTGTGGCATAGTCAGTCTCCAGACCTGAACCCAATAGAAAATCTTTGGAGGGAGCTGAAAGTCCGTGATTGCTCCAGCGACAGCCCCCGAAAACCCTGAAGGATCTGGAGAAGGTCTGTATGGAGGAGTGGGCCAAAATCCCTGCTGCAGTGTGTGCAAACCTGGTCAAGACCTACAGGAAACGTATGATCTCTGTAATTGCAAACAAAGGTTTCTGTACCAAATATTAAGTTCTGCTTTTCTGATGTATCAAATACTTATGTCATGCAATAAAATGCAAATTAATTACTTAAAAATCATACAATGTGATTTTCTGGATTTTTATTTTAGATTCCTCTCACAGTTGAAGTGTACCTATGATAAAAAATTACAGACCTCTACATGCTTTGTAAGTAGGAAAACCTGCAAAATCGGCAGTGTATCAAATACTTGTTCTCCCACTGTAGCTTAGTAGTTAAGAGCGTTGTGCCAGTAACCGGGCCGCTGGTTCTAATCCCCGAGCTGACTAGGTGAAAAAATCTGTCGACGTGCCCTTGAGCAAGGCACTTAACCCTAATTGCTCCTGTAAGTCGCTTGGATAAGAGCGTCTGCTAAATGACAAAAAAAAAAAAAAAAAGTTCCAAAGGCTGGACCTAATATAGTGTATAAGAGGTCATACAATAAGTTTTGTAATGATTCCTATGTTTTTGATGTAAATAATATTTGTTGTTCTGTAGGTGTGTAATGAGGAGCACTTGACACATTTATGAAATTGCTTATTCCAGTTCCTAATAAGCATGCACCCATTAAGAAAATGACTATAAAAACTGTTAAATCCCACGGTGGATTGAGGAGGAATTTAACAATTGTATGGTTGAGAGGGATTAGGCAAAAGGAAAGGCAAATAGGTCTGGCTGCACAACCGATTGGCAAACGTACTGCAAATTGAGAAATCATGTGACTAAACTGAATAAAAAGAAGAAACTATACTATGAAACAATATAAATTATATAAAGATTGATCGTAAAATGCTCTGGAGCACCTCAAATGAACTTCTGGGCAAAAAGACAAACTCGGCTCCATCATCCATTGAATCAGATGGCTCATTCATCGCAAAACCCACTGATATTACCAACTACTTTAATGATTTTTTCATTGGCAAGATTATCAACCTTAGGCATGACATGTCAGCAACAAACGCTGACACTACACATCCAAGTATAACCCGATCAAATTCATGAAAGACAAGAATTGTAATTTTGAATTCCGTAAAGTGAGTGTGGAAGAGGTGAAAAAATTGTTGTCTGACAACTTGGATGGAAAATTAGTGAGGATTATAGTGGACGATATTGCCACTCCTATTTGCCATATCTTCAATTTAAGCCTATTAGAAAGTGTGCCCCCTCAGGCCTGGAGGGAAGCAAAAGTCATTCCGCTACCTAAGAATAGTAAAGCCCCGTTTACTGGCTCAAATAGCTGACCCAATCAGCCTGTTACCAACCCTTAGTAAACTTTTGGAAAAAGTGGTGTTTGACCAGATAAAATGCTATTTTACACTAAACAAATTGACAACAGACTTTCAGCACACTTATAGGGAAGGACATTCAACAAGCACAGCACTTACACAAATGACTGATGATTGGCTGAGAGAAATTGATGATAAAAATATTGGGGGTGGGTGTTTTGTTAGACTTCAGTGTGGCTTTTACACCCTGCTATAATGTGGATAAAGACTTACACTGTCCTAACAGAACAGGTGTTATTTAATGGAAGCCTCTCCAACATAATCCAGGTAGAATCAGGAATTCCCCAGGGCAGCTGTCTAGGCCCCTTACTTTTTTCAATCTAACGACATGCCACTGGCTTTGAGTAAACTGAAATGACAAACAGTTAACAAAGAGCTGCAGTTAGTTTCAGAATGGGTGGCAAGGAATAAGTTAGTCCAAAATATTTCAAAAACTAAAAGCATTGTATTTGGGACAAATCATTCACTAAACCCTAAACCTCAACTCAATCTTGTAATGAAACATTTGAAAATTGAGCAAGTTGAGGAGACTAAACTGCTCGTTGTAACCCTGGATTGTAAACTGTCATGGTCAAAACATATTGATACAACAGAAGCTAAGATGGGGAGAATTATGTCCACAATAAGCGCTGCTCTGCCTTCTTAACAACACTATCAACAAGGCAGGTCCTACAGGCCTTCCTAGTTTTGCACACCTGGACTACTGTTCAGTCGTGTGGTCAGGTGCCACAAAGAGGGACTTAGGAAAATTGCAATTAGCTCAGAACAGGGCAGCACGGCTGGCCCTTAACTGCACACAGAGATAACATTAATAATATGCATGTCAATCTCTCATTGCTCAAAGTAGAGAAGAGATTGACTTCATCACTACTTGTATTTGTGAGAGGTATTGACATGCTGAATGCACTGAGCTGTCTGTTTAAACGACTGGCACACAGCTCAGATCACCCACTGCATACCCCACAAGACATGCCACCAGAAGTCTCTTCACAGTCCCCAAGTCCAGAAAGACTAGGGGAAGCGCACAGTACTACATAGAGCCATGACTACACTTGGAACTCTATTCCCACATCAGGGATAACTGATGGAAGCAGTAAAAATGAATCAGATTTAAAAAAACAGATACAAAATACACCTTATGGAACAGCAGGGACCTATAAAGAGACACACCTACAGGTACAGACACACGGATACGCACACAACGCTAGCACACACACTCTACACACACATACATTGTAATATTGTTGTATGGTGGTATTATATATTTTGTATTGTAGATATGTAGGGTGTTAATAATGTTATATGATGTACTGTTTTATATTTTGTTTTATATGTAATGTAAGTGCCTTAATGTGTTGGGACCCTGGAAGAGTAGCTGCTGCCTGGCAGGAACCCAATGGGGATCCATAATAAACCCCAGGAAGAGTAGCTGCTGCCTTGGCAGGAACTAATGGGGATCCATAATAAACCCCAGGAAGAGTAAAGCTCGCCTTGGACAGGAACCAATGAGGATCCATAATAAAACCCCAGGAAGAGTAGCTGCTGCCTTGGCAGGAACTAATGGGGATCCATAATAAACCCCCAGGAAGAGCAGCTGCTGCCTTGGCAGGAAACTAATGGGGATCCATAATAAAACCCCAGGAAGAGTAGCTGCTGCCTTGGCAGGAACTAATGGGGATCCATAATAAACCCCCAGGAAGAGTAGCTGCTGCCTTGGCAGGAAACCAATGGGGATCCATACTAAACCCCAGAAGAGTAGCTGCCTTGACAGGAACCAATGGGGATCCACACCAAACCCCAGGAAGAGTAGCTGCTGCCTTGGCAGGAACTAATGGGGATCCACAAAAACCCCAGGAAGAGTAGCCGCTGCCTAGGCAGGAACCAATGGGGATCCACAATAAACCCCAAGGAAGAGTAGCTGTACTCGCTTGGCAGGAACCAATGGGGATCCACAAAAACCCCAGAAGAGTAGCTTGGCAGGAACTAATGGGGATCCATAATAAACCCCAGAAGAGCAGCCGCTGCATTGGTAGGAACCCACTGGGGATCCAAATAAAACCCCAGGAAGAGTAGCCGCTGCCTTGGTAGGAACCAATGGGGATCCACACAAAACCCCAGAAGAGTAGCCCTTGGCAGGAAATAATGGGGATCCATAAAAAACCCCCAGAAAGAGTAGCTGCCTTGACAGGACCCAATGGGGATCCACAATAAACCCCAAGGAAGAGTAGCTGCTGCCTCGGGCAGGAAACCCAATGGGGACCCAGCACAAACCCCAGGAAGAGTAGCTGCTGTGCCTCGGGCAGGAACCAATGGGGATCCACACAGTAAACCCCAGGAAGAGAGAAAGTGCCTTGGCAGGAACTAATGGGGATCCACCACAAAACCCCAAGGAAGAGAAGCTGTTGCCTTGGCAGAATCCAATGGGGATCCACACAAAACCCCAAGGAAGAGTAGCCGCTGCCTTGGCAGGAAACCAATGGGGATCCACACAAAACCCCCAAGAAGAGTAGCCGCTCCTTGGCAGTGAACCAATGGGGATCCAGTAATAAACCCCCAGGAAGAGTAGCCGCTTGGCAGGAACTACTGGGGATCCATAATAAACCCCAGGAAGGAGCTGCTGCCTTGGCAGGAACTAATGGGGATCCATAATAAACCCCAGGAAGAGTAGCTGTTGCCTCGGTAGGAAACCAATGGGGATCCATAATAAACCCCAGGAAGAGCAGCTGCTGCCTCGGCAAGAACTAATGGGGATCCACACCAAACCCCAGGAAGAGTAGCTGCTGCCTTGGCAGGAACCAATGGGGATCCATAATAAACCCCAGGAAGAGTAGCTGCTTTCCTTGGCGGGAAACTAATGGGGATCCATAATAAACCCCCAGGAAGAGTAGCTGCTGCCTTGACGAGGAAACTAATGGGGATCCAGTAATAAACCCCAGGAAGAGTAGCTGCTGCCTTGGCAGGAACTAATAGGGGATCCATAATAAAACCCCCAGGAAGAGTAGCTGCTGCCTTGGCAGGAACTCAATGGGGATCCACACAAAACCCCAGGAAGAGTAGCTGCGGCCTCGGCAGGAACCAATGGGGATCCACAAAAACCCCCAGGAAGAGTAGCTGCTGCCTTGGCGAGGAACCCCAATGGGGATCCATAATAAAACCCCAGAAGAGTAAAGCCTTGGCAGGAACTAATGGGGATCCACAAAAACCCCAAGGAAGAGTAGCTGCTGCCGGGGCAAAGGAACCAATGGGGACCCATATAATAAACCCCAGGAAGAGTAGCTGCTGCCTTGGCAGAGGAACTCAATGGGGATCCATAATAAACCCCAGGAAGAGTAGCTGCTGCCTTGGCAGGAACTAATGGGGATCCATAATAAACCCCAGGAAGAGTAGCTGCTCCTTGACAGGAACCAATGGGGATCCACACTAAACCCCAGGAAGAGTAGCTGCTGCCTTGGCAGGAACTAATGGGGATCCATAATAAACCCCCAGGAAGAGTAGCTGCCTTTGGCAGGAACTAATGGGGATCCACAATAAACCCCAAGGAAGAGTAGCTGCTGCCTTGGCAGGAACTAATGGGGATCCATAAAAAACCCCAAGGAAGAGTAGCTGCTCCTTGGAGGAAATCCAATGGGGATCCATAATAAACCCCCAGGAAGAGTAGCTGCTCCTTGGCAGGAAACTAATGGGGATCCACACAAAACCCCAGGAAGAGTAGCTGCTGCGTTTGGCAGGAACCAATGGGGATCCACAATAACCCCCAGGAAGAGTAGCTGCCAAGCCTTGGCAGGAACCAATGGGGATCCAATAATAAACCCCCAGGAAGAGTAGCTGCTGCCTTGACAGAACCAATGGGGATCCAAAATAAACCCCAGGAAGAGTAGCTGCTCCTTGGCAGGAACCAATGGGGATCCACAATAAACCCCAAGGAAGAGTAGCTGCTGCCTTGACAGGAACCAATGGGGATCCACAATAAACCCCAGGAAGAGAAGCTGTTGCCTTGGCAGGAACCAATGGGGATCCATAATAAACCCCAGGAAGAGTAGCTACTGCCTTGGCAGCCAATGGGGATCCATAATAAACCCCGGTGAAGAGAAGATAGCTGCTGCCTGGCAGGAACCAATGGGGATCCATAATAAACCCCAAGAAGAGTAGCTGCCACTTGCAGCAGGAAACCAATGGGGATCCAGTTACAAACCCCAGGAAGAGTAGCTGCTGCCTTGGTGCAGGAACCAATGGAGATCCATAATAAACCCCAGGAAGAGTAGCTGCTCCTTGGCAGGTGAACCAATGGGGATCCACAATAAACCCCCAGGAAGAGTAGCTGTCTCTTGACAGGAACTAATGAGGATCCATAATAAACCCCAAGGAAGAGTAGCTGCTGCCTTGGCAGGAACTAATGGGGATCCATAATAAAACCCCAGGAAGAGTAGCTGCCGCCTTGGCAGGAACCAATGGGGATCCACACCAAACCCCAGAAGAGTAGCTGCCCTTGGCAGGAACCAATGGGGATCCATAATAAACCCCAAGGAAGAGTATGCCTTGGCAGGAAACTAATTGGGATCCATAATAAACCCCAAGGAAGAGGCTGCTGCCTTGACAGGAACTAATGGGGATCCACAATAAACCCCCAGGAAGAGTAGCTGCTGCCTTGGCAGTGAAACCAATGGGGATCCACAATAAACCCCAGGAAGAGTAGCTGCTGCCTTGGCAGGAACCAATGGGGATCCATAATAAACCCCCAGGAAGAGTAGCTGCTGCCTTGGCAGGAACTAATGGGGATCCATAATAAACCCCAGGAAGAGTAGCCGCTTGCCTTGGCAGGAACTAATGGGGATCCATAATAAACCCCAGGAAGAGTAGCCGGGCTGCATTGGCAGTGGAAACCAATGGGGATCCACACTAAACCCCAGGAAGAGTAGCCGCTGCCTTGGCAGGAACTAATGGGGATCCACACCCCCCCAGGAAGAGTAGCCGCTGCCTTGGCAGGAACTAATGGGGATCCACACCAAACCCCAGGAAGAGTAGCTGCTGCCTTGGCAGGTCCAATGGGGATCCATAATAAACCCCAGGAAGAGGTAGCTGCTGCCTCGGCAGTGAAATCCAATGGGGATCCATAATAAACCCCCAGGAAGAGTAGCTGCTGCCTCGGCAGGAACTAATGGGGGATCCATAATAAACCCCCAGGAAGAGTAGCTGCTGCCTTGGCAGGAAACCAATGGGGATCCATAATAAACCCCAGGAAGAGTAGCTGTTGCCTTGGCAGGAAACCAATGGGGATCCATACTGACCCCCAGGAAGAGAGTAGCCGCTGCTTGGCAGGAACTAATGGGGATTCATAATAAACCCCAAGGAAGAGTAGCCGCTGCCTTGGCAGGAACTAATGGGGGATCCATAATAACCCCCAGGAAGAGTAGCTGCTGCCTTGGCAGGAAACCCCAATGGGGATCCATACAAAACCCCAAGGAAGAGTAGCTGCTGCCTTGGCAGGAACTAATGGGGATCCACGCACTAAACCCCAGAGTAGCTGTTGCCTCGCGCAGGAACTAATGGGGATCCATACTAAAACCCCAGGAAGAGTGAATGGCTGCCTCGGCAAGAACTAATGGGGATCCACACTAAACCCCAGGAAGAGTAGCTGCTGCCTTGGCAGGAACTAATGGGGATCCACAAAAAACCCCAAGCAAGCTGCCCTTGGCAGGAACCAATGGGGATCCACAAAAACCCCAAGGAAGAGTAGCTGCCTTGACAGAACTAAATGGGGATCCACACTAAACCCCAGGAAGAGTAGCTGCTGCCTTGGCAGGAACCAATGGGGATCCACAAAAACCCCAGGAAGAGTAGCTGCTGCCTTGGCAGGAACCAATGGGGGATCCATAATAAACCCCAGGAAGAGGAAGCAAGCTGCCTTGGCGGGTGAACCAATGGGGATCCACACAAAACCCCAGGGCAGAGTAGCTGCTGCCTTGGCAGGAACCAATGGGGATCCAGCCCAAACCCCCAGGAAGAGTAGCTGCTGCCTTGGCAGGAACCAATGGGGATCCATGAACAACCCCAGGAAGAGTAGCTGCATGCTTTGGCAGGAACTAATGGGGATCCATAATAAACCCCAGGAAGAGTAAAGCTGCTGCCTTGGTGGGAACCAATGGGGATCCACACTAAACCCCAGGAAGAGTAGCTGCCTTGACAGGAACTAATGGGGATCCATAATAAACCCCAAGGAAGAGTAGCTGCCTTGGCAGGAACTACCATGGGGATCCACACCAAACCCCAGGAAGAGTAGCTGCCCTTGACAGGAACTAATGGGGATCCACAAAAACCCCAGGAAGAGGAAGCTGTTGGCTTGGCAGGAATCCAATGGGGATCCATACACAAAACCCCAGGAAGAGTGAGCCACTCTGCCTTGTTGTAGCCAATGGGGATCCAGAATGAAACCCCCAGAAGAGTAGCTGCTGCCTTGGCAGAACTAATGGGGATCCATAATAAACCCCAGGAAGAGTAGCTGCTGCCTTGGCAGGAACTAATGGGGATCCACAATAAACCCCAGGAAGAGGTAGCTGCTCCTTGGCAGGAACTAATGGGGATCCATAATAAACCCCAGGAAGAGTAGCTGCTGCCTTGGCAGGAACTAATGGGGATCCATAATAAACCCCAGGAAGAGTAGCTGCTGCCTTGGCAGGAACTAATGGGGATCCATAATAAAACCCCAGGAAGAGTAGCTGCTGCCTTGGCAGGAACTAATGGGGATCCATAATAAACCCCAGGAAGAGTAGCCGCTGCCGTTGGCAGCTAATGGGGATCCCAATTTGTTAGTTTTTTTTTTACATTTAAAAAAGTACATGAGGTCTACACTATGAGGTCTACGGTATAATATACTGTAGACCTCTGTAGTCCCTCATATAGTGTGGACCTATAGACCTCATATACTGTTTTTTGTATTGTATTATGAGGTCTATGGGAGTCTACAGTATATGAGGTCTATGGGAGGTCTATAGGAGGTCTACAGTATATGAGGCATATAGGTCTACAGTATATGAGGTCTATGGGAGGTCTAAATTATGAGGTCTATGGGAGGTCTATAGGAGGTCTACATTATATGAGGTCTATGGGAGGCCAAGGGAGGTCTACATTATATGCGGTCTATCGGAGGTCTATAGTAATGAGGTCTATGGGAGGTCTACAGTATGAGGTCTATGGGAGGTCAACAGGAGGTCTACAGTTATGAGGTCTATGGGAGGTCTATGGGAGGTCTACATATGAGGTCTACAGTATATGAGGTCTATGGGAGGTCTACAGTATATGAGGTCTATAGGAGGTCAACAGGAGGTCTACAGGTTATGAGATTTAAAAAATAAATGCATTGTTGGTTAAGGGCTGTAAGTAAGCATTTCACGGTAATGTCTACACCTGTTGTATTCGGCGCATGTGGCAAATAAAATTTGATTTGATTTGATGTCTGTTGTGTCCTATAGCCCTAAAAAAGTTATATAAAACAACAACAAAAAAGTGTTGAGAAAAAAAGAGCAGAAGTAAAATAAAATAACAGTAGGGAGGCTATATACAGTACAGGGGGGTACCGGTGCAGAGTCAATGTGCGGGGGCACCGGCTAGTTGAGGTAGTTGAGGTAATATGTTCATGTGGGTAGAGTTAAAGTGACTATGCATAAATAATTAACAGAGTAGCAGCAGCGTAAAAAGATGGGGTGGGGGGGGCAGTGCAAATAGTCTGGGTAGCCATGATTAGCTGTTCAGGAGTCTTATGGCTTGGGGGTAGAAGCTGTTAAGGAGCCTTTTGTTACCTAGACTTGGCTCCGTACTGCTTTGGTTGTGCGGTAGCAGAGAGAACAGTCTACTGACTAGGGTGGCTGAGTCTTTGAAAATTTTGAGGGCCTTCCTCTGCACCGCCTGGTATAGAGGTCCTGGATGGCAGGAAGCTTGGCCCCAGTGATGTACTGGGCCGTACGCACTACCCTCTGTAGTGCCTTGCAGTCGGAGGCCGAGCAGTTGCCATACCAGGCGGTGATGCAACCAGTCAGGATGCAGCTGGATAACTTTTTGAGGATCTGAGGACCCATGCCAAATCTTTTCAGTCTCCTGAGGGGGAATAGACTTTGTCGTGCTCTCTTCACGACTGTCTTGGTGTGTTTGGACCATGATAGTTTGTTGGTGATGTGGACACCAAGGAACTTGAAGCTCTCAACCTGTTCCACTACAGCCCTGTCGATGAGAATGGGGCGTGCTCACTCCTCCCTGTAGTCCACAATCATCTCCTTTGTCTTGGTCATGTTGAGGGAGAGGTTGTTAGCCTGGCACCACACGGCCAGGGTCTCTGACCTCCTCCTATAGGCTGTCTCATCATTGTCGGTGATCAGGCCTACCACTGTTGTGTCGTCGGCAAACTTAATGATGGTCTTGGAGTCGTGCCTGGCCATGCAGTCATGGGTGAACAGGGAGTACAGGAGGGGACTGAGCACGCACCCTTGAGGGGCCCCCCGTGTTGAGGATCATTGTGGCAGTCCTGGGGCAGCCCGTCAGGAAGTCCAGGATCCAGTTGCAGAGGGAGGTGTTTAGTCCCAGGATCCTTAGCTTAGTGATGAGCTTAGAGGGCACTATGGTGTTGAATGCTGAGCTGTAGTCAATGAATAGCATTCTCACGTAGGTGTTCCTCTTGTCCAGGTGGGAAAGGGCAGTGTGGAGTGCAATAGAGATTGCATCATCTGTGGATCTGTTGTGGTGGCTATGCAAATTGGAGTGGGTCTAGGGTTTCTGGGATAATGGTGTTGATGTGAGCCATGACCAGCCTTTCAAAACACTTCATGGCTACAGACGTCAGTGCTACGGGTCGGTAGTCATTTAGGCAGGTTATCTTAGTGTCCTTGGGCACGGGACTATGGTGGTCTGCTTGAAACATGTTGGTATTACAGACTCAGTCAGGGACATGTTGAAAATGTCAGTGAAGACACTTGTCAGTTGGTCAGCACATGCTCGGAGTACATATCCTGGTAATCCGTCTGGCCCCTGCTTAAAGTCTTACTCACATCGGCTCACGGAGAGCGTGACCACATAGTCATCCGAACAGCTGGTGCTCTCATGCATGCTTCAGTGTTGCTTGCCTCGGCGAGCATAGAAGTGGTTTAGCTCGCCTGGTAGGCTTGTGTCACTGGGCAGCTCGCGGCTGTGCTTCCTTTGTAGTCTGTAATAGTTTTCAAGCCCTGCCACATCCGACCCAAGCGTCGGAGCCGGTGTAGTACAATTAAATCTTAGTCCTGTATTGACTCTTTGCCTGTTTGATGGTTCGTCGGAGGGCATAGCAGGATTTCTTATAGCGTCCGGGTTAGAGTCCCGCTCCTTGAAAGCGGCAGCTCTACCCTTTAGCTCAGTGCGGATGTTGCCTGTAATCCATGGCTTCTGATTGGGGTATGTACAGTGGGGGAAAAAAAGTCTTTAGTCAGCCACCACTGTGCAGACGTTCTCCCACTTAGATGAGAGAGGCCTGTAATTTTCATCATAGGTACACGTCAACTATGACAGACAAAATGAGAAAAAAATCCTGAAAATCACATTGTAGGATTTTTTCATGCAATTCATTTGCAAATTATGGTGGGAAAAAGTATTTGGTCAATAACAAAAGTTTCTCAATACTTTGTTATATACCCTTTGTTGGCAATGACACAGGTCAAATGTTTTCTGTAAGTCTTCACAAGGTTTTCACACACTGTTGCTGGTATTTTGGCCCATTCCAAAGGCTGGGGAAGACTGAATCTGCAATAGGTAAGCAGCTTGGTTTGAAGAAATCAACTGTGGGAGCAATTATTAGGAAATGGAAGACATACAAAACCACTGATAATCTCCCTCGATCTGGGGCTCCACGAAGATCTCACCCCCGTGGGGTCAAAATGATCACAAGAACGGTGAGCAAAAATCCCAGAACCACACGGGGGGACCTAGTGAATGACCTGCAGAGAGCTGGGACCAAAGTAACAAAGCCTACCATCAGTAACACACTACGCCGGGCCAGGGACTCAAATCCTGCAGTGCCAGACGTGTCCCCCTGCTTAAGCCAGTACATGTCCAGGCCGTCTGAAGTTTGCTAGAGTGCATTTGGATGATCAGAAGAGGATTGGGAGAATGTCATATGGTCAGATGAAACCAAAATATAACTTTTTGGTAAAAACTCAACCGTCGTGTTTGGAGGACAAAGAATGCTGAGTTGCATCCAAAGAACACCATACCTACTGTGAAGCATGGGGGTGGAAACATCATGCTTGGGGCTGTTTTTCTGCAAAGGGACCAGGACGACTGATCCGTGTAAAGGAAAGAATGAATGGGGCCATGTATCGTGGAGATTTTGAGTGAAAACCTCCTTCCATCAGCAAGGGCAGGGGGGTTGGGTCTTTCTCAGCATGACAATGATCCCAAACACACCGCCCCGGCAACGAAGGAGTGGCTTCGTAAGAAGCATTTCAAGGTCTGGAGTGGCCTAGCCAGTCTCCAGATCTCAACCCCATAGAAAATCTTTGGAGGGAGTTGAAAGTCCGTGTTGCCCAGCGACAGCCCCAAAACATCACTGCTCTAGAGGAGATCTGCATGGAGGAATGGGCAAAATACCAGCAACATAGAGTGTGTTGAAAACCTTGTGAAGACTTACAGAAAACGTTTGACCTGTGTTATTGCTAACAATGGGTATATAATAAAGTACTTGAGAAACTTTTGTGTTATTGACCAAATACTCTTTTTCCACCATAATTTGCAAATAAATTCATGAAAAATCCTACAATGTGATTTTCTGGATTTTTTTTCTCATTTTGTCTGTCATAGTTGACGTGTACCTATGATGAAAATTACAGGCCTCTCTCATCTTTTTAAGTGGGAGAACTTGCACAATTGGTGGCTGACTAAATACTTATTTTCTCCACTGTATTTAAAAGAGATCTTAAAACACACCTTTTTTAGCTTTGTTTTTTCTTAGTGTGCTTTTTAATTGTTCAGTTTGTGTTGTTCTTTTGTTTTTTCTTTTATGTCTAAATAAATCTTGATTTGATGATTTCATTTAGGAGGTCTATCGTATAGTACTGTCATCTACCCTCCTCCAGAGTAGTCCTCTACTGTACTGTCATCTACCCTCCTCCAGAGTAGTCCTCTACTGTACTGTCATCTACCCTCCAGAGTAGTCCTCTACTGTACTGTCATCCACCCATCCTCTCAGAGTAGTCCTCTACTGTACTGTCATCTACCCCCTCCAGAGTAGTCCTCTACTGTACTGTCATCTACCCTCCTCCAGAGTAGTCCTCTACTGTACTGTCATCTCCCCTCCAGAGTAGTCCTCTACTGTACTGTCATCTACCTTCCTCCAGAGTAGTCCTCTACTGTACTGTCATCTACCCTCCTCCAGAGTAGTCCTCTACTGTACTGTCATCTACCCTCCTCCAGAGTAGTCCTCTACTGTACTGTCATCTACCCTCCTCCAGAGTAGTCCTCTACTGTACTGTCATCTACCCTCCTCCAGAGTAGTCCTCTACTGTACTGTCATCTGCCCTCCTCCAGAGTAGTCCTCTACTGTACTGTCAATCTCCTCCAGAGTAGTCCTCTACTGTACTGTCATCTACACATCCTCCAGAGTAGTCCTCTACTGTACTGTCATCTACCCTCCTCAGAGTAGTCCTCTACTGTACTGTCATCTCCCCTCCTCCAGAGTAGTCCTCTACTGAACTGTCATCTACCGTCCTTCAGAGTAGTCCTCTACTGTACTGTCATCTACCCTCCTCCAGAGTAGTCCTCTACTGTACTGTCATCTCCCCTCCAGAGTAGTCCTCTACTGTACTGTCATCTACCTTCCTCCAGAGTAGTCCTCTACTGTACTGTCATCTACCTCCTCCAGAGTAGTCCTCTACTGTACTGTCATCTACCCTCCTCCAGAGTAGTCCTCTACTGTACTGTCATCTACCCTCCTCCAGAGTAGTCCTCTACTGTACTGTCATCTACCCTCCTCCCAGAGTAGTCCTCTACTGTACTGTCATCTACCCTCTCCTCCAGAGTAAGTCCTCCTACTGTACTGTCATCTACCCTCCTCCAGAGTAGTCCTCTACTGTACTGTCATCTACCCCCTCCAGAGTAGTCCTCTACTGTACTGTCATCTCCCCTCCTCCAGAGTAGTCCTCTACTGTACTGTCATCTACCCTCCTCCAGAGTAGTCCTCTACTGTACTGTCATCTACCCTCCTCCAGAGTAGTCCTCTACTGTACTGTCATCTACCCTCCTCCAGAGTAGTCCTCTACTGTACTGTCATCTACCCTCCTCCAGAGTAGTCCTCTACTGTACTGTCATCTCCACCCTCCTCCAGAGTAGTCCTCTACTGTACTGTCATCTACCTCCTCCAGAGTAGTCCTCTACTGTACTGTCATCTACACTCCTCCAGAGTAGTCCTCTACTGTACTATCATCTACCCTCCTCCAGAGTAGTCCTCTACTGTACTGTCATCTACCTCCTCCAGAGTAGTCCTCTACTGTACTGTCATCTCCCCTCCTCCAGAGTAGTCCTCTACTGTACTGCTCATCTACCCTCCTCCAGAGTAGTCCTCTACTGTACTGTCATCTCACCCTCCTCCAGAGTAGTCCTCTACTGTACTGTCATCTCCCCTCCTCAGAGTAGTCCTCTACTGTACTGTCATCTACCCTCCTCCAGAGTAGTCCTCCTACTGTACTGTCATCTACCCTCCTCCAGAGTAGTCCTCTACTGTACTGTCATCTACCCTCCTCCAGAGTAGTCCTCTACTGTACTGTCATCTACCCTCCTCCAGAGTAGTCCTCTACTGTACTGTCATCTACCCTCCTCTCCAGAGTAGTCCTCTACTGTACTGTCTCCACCTCCTCCAGAGTAGTCCTCTACTGTACTGTCATCTCCCTCCAGAGTAGTCCTCTACTGTACTGTCATCTCCCTCCTCCAGAGTAGTCCTCTACTGTACTGTCATCTACCCCTCCTCCAGAGTAGTCCTCTACTGTACTGTCATCTACCCTCCTCCAGAGTAGTCCTCTACTGTACTGTCATCTCCTCCTCCAGAGTAGTCCTCTACTGTACTGTATTCATCTACCCTCCTCCAGAGTAGTCCTCTACTGTACTGTCATCTACCCTCCTCCAGAGTAGTCCTCCTACTGTACTGTCATCTCCTCCTCCAGAGTAGTCCTCTACTGTACTGTCATCTACTCTCCTCCAGAGTAGTCCTCTACTGTACTGTCATCTACCCTCCTCCAGAGTAGTCCTCTACTGTACTGTCATCTACCCTCCTCCAGAGTAGTCCTCTACTGTACTGTCATCTACCCTCCTCCAGAGTAGTCCTCTACTGTACTGTCGTCATCTACCCTCCTCCAGAGTAGTCCTCTACTGTACTGTCATCTACCCTCCTCCAGAGTAGTCCTCACTGTACTGTCATCTACCCTCCTCCAGAGTAGTCCTCTACTGTACTGTCATCTACCCTCCTCCAGAGTAGTCCTCTACTGTACTGTCATCTACCTCTCCTCCAGAGTAGTCCTCTACTGTACTGTCATCTACCCTCCTCCAGAGTAGTCCTCTACGATGTCATCTACCCTCCTCCAGAGTAGTCCTCTACTGTACTGTCATCTCCCCTCCTCCAGAGTAGTCCTCTACTGTACTGTCATCTACCCTCCTCCAGAGTAGTCCTCTACTGTACTGTCATCTACCACTCCTCCAGAGTAGTCCTCTACTGTACTGTCATCTCCCCTCCTCCAGAGTAGTCCTCTACTGTACTGTCATCTACCCTCCTCCAGAGTAGTCCTCTACTGTACTGTCATCTACCCTCCTCCAGAGTAGTCCTCTACTGTACTGTCATCTACCGTCCTCCAGAGTAGTCCTCTACTGTACTGTCATCTACCCTCCTCCAGAGTAGTCCTCTACTGTACTGTCATCTCCCCTCCAGAGTAGTCCTCTACTGTACTGTCATCTACACTCCTCCCAGAGTAGTCCTCTACTGTACTGTCATCTCCCTCCTCCAGAGTAGTCCTCTACTGTACTGTCATCTACCCTCCTCCAGAGTAGTCCTCTACTGTACTGTCATCTCCCTCCTCCAGAGTAGTCCTCTACTGTACTGTCATCTACCCTCCTCCAGAGTAGTCCTCTACTGTACTGTCATCTACCCTCCTCCAGAGTAGTCCTCTACTGTACTGTCATCTACCCTCCTCCAGAGTAGTCCTCTACTGTACTGTCATCTACCCTCCTCCAGAGTAGTCCTCTACTGTACTGTCATCTCCCTCCTCCAGAGTAGTCCTCTACTGTACTGTCATCTACCCTCCTCCAGAGTAGTCCTCTACTGTACACTGTCATCTACCCTCCTCCAGAGTAGTCTCTACTGTACTGTCATCTACCCTCCTCCAGAGTAGTCCTCTACTGTACTGTCATCTACCCTCCTCCAGAGTAGTCCTCTACTGTACTGTCATCTACCCTCCTCCAGAGTAGTCCTCTACTGTACTGTCATCTACCCTCCTCCAGAGTAGTCCTCTACTGTACTGTCATCTACCCTCCTCCAGAGTAGTCCTCTACTGTACTGTCATCTACCTCCTCCAGAGTAGTCCTCTACTGTACTGTCATCTACCCCTCCTCCAGAGTAGTCCTCTACTGTACTGTCATCTACCCTCCTCCAGAGTAGTCCTCTACTGTACTGTCATCTACCCTCCTCCAGAGTAGTCCTCTACTGTACTGTCATCTACCCTCCTCCAGAGTAGTCCTCTACTGTACTGTCATCTACCCTCCTCCAGAGTAGTCCTCTACTGTACTGTCATCTACCCTCCTCCAGAGTAGTCCTCTACTGTACTGTCATCTACCCTCCTCCAGAGTAGTCCTCTACTGTACTGTCATCTACCCTCCTCCAGAGTAGTCCTCTACTGTACTGTCATCTACCCTCCTCCAGAGTAGTCCTCTACTGTACTGTCATCTACCCTCCTCCAGAGTAGTCCTTTACTGTACTGTCATCTACCCTCCTCCAGAGTAGTCCTCTACTGTACTGTCATCTACCCTCCTCCAGAGTAGTCCTCTACTGTACTGTCATCTCCCCCTCCTCCAGAGTAGTCCTCTACTGTACTGTCATCTACCCTCCTCCAGAGTAGTCCTCTACTGTACTGTCATCTACCCTCCTCCAGAGTAGTCCTCTACTGTACTGTCATCTACCCCTCCTCAGAGTAGTCCTCTACTGTACTGTCATCTACCCTCCTCCAGAGTAGTCCTCTACTGTACTGTCATCTACCCTCCTCCAGAGTAGTCCTCTACTGTACTGTCATCTACCCTCCTCCAGAGTAGTCCTCTACTGTACTGTCATCTACCCTCCTCCAGAGTAGTCCTCTACTGTACTGTCATCTACCCTCCTCCAGAGTAGTCCTCTACTGTACTGTCATCTACCCTCCTCCAGAGTAGTCCTCTACTGTACTGTCATCTACCCTCCTCCAGAGTAGTCCTCTACTGTACTTACGTCATCTACCCTCCTCCAGAGTAGTCCTCTACTGTACTGTCATCTCCCCTCCTCCAGAGTAGTCCTCTCTACTGTACTGTCATCTACCCTCCTCCAGAGTAGTCCCTCTACTGTACTGTCATCTACCCTCCTCCAGAGTAGTCCTCTACTGTACTGTCATCTACCCTCCTCCAGAGTAGTCCTCTACTGTACTGTCATCTACCCTCCTCCAGAGTAGTCCTCTACTGTACTGTCATCTACCCTCCTCCAGAGTAGTCCTCTACTGTACTGTCATCTACCCTCCTCCAGAGTAGTCCTCTACTGTACTGTCATCTACCCCTCCTCCAGAGTAGTCCTCTACTGTACTGTCATCTACCCTCCTCCAGAGTAGTCCTCTACTGTACTGTCATCTACCCTCCTCCAGAGTAGTCCTCTACTGTACTGTCATCTCCCCTCCTCCAGAGTAGTCCTCTACTGTACTGTCATCTACCCTCCTCCAGAGTAGTCCTCTACTGTACTGTCATCTACCCTCCTCCAGAGTAGTCCTCTACTGTACTGTCATCTACCCTCCTCCAGAGTAGTCCTCTACTGTACTGTCATCTACCCTCCTCCAGAGTAGTCCTCTACTGTACTGTCATCTACCCTCCTCCAGAGTAGTCCTCTACTGTACTGTCATCCACCCTCCTCCAGAGTAGTCCTCTACTGTACTGTCATCTACCCTCCTCCAGAGTAGTCCTCTACTGTACTGTCATCTACCCTCCTCCAGAGTAGTCCTCTACTGTACTGTCATCTACCCTCCTCCAGAGTAGTCCTCTACTGTACTGTCATCTACCCTCCTCCAGAGTAGTCCTCTACTGTACTGTCATCTACCACTCCTCCAGAGTAGTCCTCTACTGTACTGTCATCTACCCTCCTCCAGAGTAGTCCTCTACTGTACTGTCATCTACCCTCCTCCAGAGTAGTCCTCTACTGTACTGTCATCTACCCTCCTCCAGAGTAGTCCTCTACTGTACTGTCATCTACCCTCCTCCAGAGTAGTCCTCTACTGTACTGTCATCTACCCTCCTCCAGAGTAGTCCTCTACTGTACTGTCATCTACCCTCCTCCAGAGTAGTCCTTCTACTGTACTGTCATCTACCCTCCTCCAGAGTAGTCCTCTACTGTACTGTCATCTCAACCCTCCTCCAGAGTAGTCCTCTACTGTACTGTCATCTACCCTCCTCCAGAGTAGTCCTCTACTGTACTGTCATCTACCCTCCTCCAGAGTAGTCCTCTACTGTACTGTCATCTACCCTCCTCCAGAGTAGTCCTCTACTGTACTGTCATCTACCCTCCTCCAGAGTAGTCCTCTACTGTACTGTCATCTACCCTCCTCCAGAGTAGTCCTCCTACTGTACTGTCATCTACCCTCCTCCAGAGTAGTCCTCTACTGTACTGTCATCTACCCTCCTCCAGAGTAGTCCTCTACTGTACTGTCATCTACCCTCCTCCAGAGTAGTCCTCTACTGTACTGTCATCTACCCTCCTCCAGAGTAGTCCTCTACTGTACTGTCATCTCCCTCCTCCAGAGTAGTCCTCTACTGTACTGTCATCTACCCTCCTCCAGAGTAGTCCTCTACTGTACTGTCATCTACCCTCCTCCAGAGTAGTCCTCTACTGTACTGTCATCTACCCTCCTCCAGAGTAGTCCTCTACTGTACTGTCATCTACCCTCCTCCAGAGTAGTCCTCTACTGTACTGTCATCTACCCTCCTCCAGAGTAGTCCTCTACTGTACTGTCATCTACCCTCCTCCAGAGTAGTCCTCTACTGTACTGTCATCTACCCTCCTCCAGAGTAGTCCTCTACTGTACTGTCATCTACCCTCCTCCAGAGTAGTCCTCTACTGTACTGTCATCTACCCTCCTCCAGAGTAGTCCTCTACTGTACTGTCATCTACCCTCCTCCAGAGTAGTCCTCTCACTGTACTGTCATCTACCCTCCTCCAGAGTAGTCCTCTACTGTACTGTCATCTACCCTCCTCCAGAGTAGTCCTCTACTGTACTGTCATCTACCCTCCTCCAGAGTAGTCCTCTACTGTACTGTCATCTACTCTCCTCCAGAGTAGTCCTCTACTGTACTGTCATCTACCCTCCTCCAGAGTAGTCCTCTACTGTACTGTCATCTACCCTCCTCCAGAGTAGTCCTCTACTGTACTGTCATCTACCCTCCAGAGTAGTCCTCTACTGTACTGTCATCTACCCTCCTCCAGAGTAGTCCTCTACTGTACTGTCATCTACCCTCCTCCAGAGTAGTCCTCTACTGTACTGTCATCTACCCTCCTCCAGAGTAGTCCTCTACTGTACTGTCATCTACCCTCCTCCAGAGTAGTCCTCTACTGTACTGTCATCTACCCTCCTCAGAGTAGTCCTCTACTGTACTGTCATCTACCCTCCTCCAGAGTAGTCCTCTACTGTACTGTCATCTACCCCTCCTCCAGAGTAGTCCTCTACTGTACTGTCATCTACCCTCCTCCAGAGTAGTCCTCTTACTGTACTGTCATCTACCCTCCTCCAGAGTAGTCCTCTACTGTACTGTCATCTACCCTCCTCCAGAGTAGTCCTCTACTGTACTGTCATCTACCCTCCTCCAGAGTAGTCCTCTACTGTACTGTCATCTACCCTCCTCCAGAGTAGTCCTCTACTGTACTGTCATCTACCCTCCTCCAGAGTAGTCCTCTACTGTACTGTCATCTACCCTCCTCCAGAGTAGTCCTCTACTGTACTGTCATCTACCCTCCTCCAGAGTAGTCCTCTACTGTACTGTCATCTCCCCTCCTCCAGAGTAGTCCTCTACTGTACTGTCATCTACCCTCCTCCAGAGTAGTCCTCTACTGTACTGTCATCTACCCTCCTCCAGAGTAGTCCTCTACTGTACTGTCATCTACCCTCCTCCAGAGTAGTCCTCTACTGTACTGTCATCTACCCTCCTCCAGAGTAGTCCTCTACTGTACTGTCATCTACCCTCCTCCAGAGTAGTCCTCTACTGTACTGTCATCTACCCTCCTCCAGAGTAGTCCTCTACTGTACTGTCATCTACCCTCCTCCAGAGTAGTCCTCTACTGTACTGTCATCTACGTCCTCCTCCAGAGTAGTCCTCTACTGTACTGTCATCTACCCTCCTCCAGAGTAGTCCTCTACTGTACTGTCATCTACCCTCCTCCAGAGTAGTCCTCTACTGTACTGTCATCTACCCTCCTCCAGAGTAGTCCTCTACTGTACTGTCATCTACCCTCCTCCAGAGTAGTCCTCTACTGTACTGTCATCTACCCTCCTCCAGAGTAGTCCTCTACTGTACTGTCATCTACCCTCCTCCAGAGTAGTCCTCTACTGTACTGTCATCTACCCTCCTCCAGAGTGGTCCTCTACTGTACTGTCATCTACCCTCCTCCAGAGTAGTCCTCTACTGTACTGTCATCTACCCTCCTCCAGAGTAGTCCTCTACTGTACTGTCATCACCCTCCTCCAGAGTAGTCCTCTACTGTACTGTCATCTACCCTCCTCCAGAGTAGTCCTCTACTGTACTGTCATCTACCCTCCTCCAGAGTAGTCCTCTACTGTACTGTCATCTACCCTCCTCCAGAGTAGTCCTCTACTGTACTGTCATCTACCCTCCTCCAGAGTAGTCCTCTACTGTACTGTCATCTCCCCTCCAGAGTAGTCCTCTACTGTACTGTCATCTACCCTCCTCCAGAGTAGTCCTCTACTGTACTGTCATCTACCCTCCTCCAGAGTAGTCCTCTACTGTACTGTCATCTACCCTCCTCCAGAGTAGTCCTCTACTGTACTGTCATCTACCCTCCTCCAGAGTAGTCCTCTACTGTACTGTCATCTACCCTCCTCCAGAGTAGTCCTCTACTGTACTGTCATCTACCCTCCTCCAGAGTAGTCCTCTACTGTACTGTCATCTACCCCTCCTCCAGAGTAGTCCTCTACTGTACTGTCATCTACCCTCCTCCAGAGTAGTCCTCTACTGTACTGTCATCTACCCTCCTCCAGAGTAGTCCTCTACTGTACTGTCATCTACCCTCCTCCAGAGTAGTCCTCTACTGTACTGTCATCTACCCTCCTCCAGAGTAGTCCTCTACTGTACTGTCATCTACCCTCCTCCAGAGTAGTCCTCTACTGTACTGTCATCCTACCCTCCTCCAGAGTAGTCCTCTACTGTACTGTCATCTACCCTCCTCCAGAGTAGTCCTCTACTGTACTGTCATCTACCCTCCTCCAGAGTAGTCCTCTACTGTACTGTCATCTACCCTCCTCCAGAGTAGTCCTCTACTGTACTGTCATCTACCCTCCTCCAGAGTAGTCCTCTACTGTACTGTCATCTCCCCTCCTCCAGAGTAGTCCTCTACTGTACTGTCATCTACCCTCCTCCAGAGTAGTCCTCTACTGTACTGTCATCTACCCTCCTCCAGAGTAGTCCTCTACTGTACTGTCATCTACCCCTCCTCCAGAGTAGTCCTCTACTGTACTGTCATCTCACCCTCCTCCAGAGTAGTCCTCTACTGTACTGTCATCTACCCTCCTCCAGAGTAGTCCTCTACTGTACTGTCATCTACCCTCCTCCAGAGTAGTCCTCTACTGTACTGTCATCTACCCTCCTCCAGAGTAGTCCTCTACTGTACTGTCATCTACCCTCCTCCAGAGTAGTCCTCTACTGTACTGTCATCTACCCTCCTCCAGAGTAGTCCTCTACTGTACTGTCATCTACCCTCCTCCAGAGTAGTCCTCTACTGTACTGTCATCTACCCTCCTCCAGAGTAGTCCTCTACTGTACTGTCATCTACCCTCCTCCAGAGTAGTCCTCTACTGTACTGTCATCTACCCTCCTCCAGAGTAGTCCTCTACTGTACTGTCATCTACCCTCCTCCAGAGTAGTCCTCTACTGTACTGTCATCTACCCTCCTCCAGAGTAGTCCTCTACTGTACTGTCATCTACCCTCCTCCAGAGTAGTCCTCTACTGTACTGTCATCTACCCTCCTCCAGAGTAGTCCTCTACTGTACTGTCATCTCCCCTCCTCCAGAGTAGTCCTCTACTGTACTGTCATCTACCCTCCTCCAGAGTAGTCCTCTACTGTACTGTCATCTACCCTCCTCCAGAGTAGTCCTCTACTGTACTGTCATCTACCCTCCTCCAGAGTAGTCCTCTACTGTACTGTCATCTACCCTCCTCCAGAGTAGTCCTCTACTGTACTGTCATCTACCCTCCTCCAGAGTAGTCCTCTACTGTACTGTCATCTACCCTCCTCCAGAGTAGTCCTCTACTGTACTGTCATCTACCCTCCTCCAGAGTAGTCCTCTACTGTACTGTCATCTACCCTCCTCCAGGTAGTCCTCTACTGTCCTGTCATCTACCCTCCTCCAGAGTAGTCCTCTACTGTACTGTCATCTCCCCTCCTCCAGAGTAGTCCTCTACTGTACTGTCATCTACCCTCCTCCAGAGTAGTCCTCTACTGTACTGTCATCTCCCCTCCAGAGTAGTCCTCTACTGTACTGTCATCTACCCTCCTCCAGAGTAGTCCTCTACTGTACTGTCATCTACCCTCCTCCAGAGTAGTCCTCTACTGTACTGTCATCTACCCTCCTCCAGAGTAGTCCTCTACTGTACTGTCATCTACCCTCCTCCAGAGTAGTCCTCTACTGTACTGTCATCTACCCTCCTCCAGAGTAGTCCTCTACTGTACTGTCATCTACCCTCCTCCAGAGTAGTCCTCTACTGTACTGTCATCTACCCTCCTCCAGAGTAGTCCTCTACTGTACTGTCATCTACCCTCCTCCAGAGTAGTCCTCTACTGTACTGTCATCTACCCTCCTCCAGAGTAGTCCTCTACTGTACTGTCATCTACCCTCCTCCAGAGTAGTCCTCTACTGTACTGTCATCTACCCTCCTCCAGAGTAGTCCTCTACTGTACTGTCATCTACCCTCCTCCAGAGTAGTCCTCTACTGTACTGTCATCTACCCTCCTCCAGAGTAGTCCTCTACTGTACTGTCATCTACCCTCCTCCAGAGTAGTCCTCTACTGTACTGTCATCTACCCTCCTCCAGAGTAGTCCTCTACTGTACTGTCATCTACCCTCCTCCAGAGTAGTCCTCTACTGTACTGTCATCTACCCTCCTCCAGAGTAGTCCTCTACTGTACTGTCATCTACCCTCCTCCAGAGTAGTCCTCTACTGTACTGTCATCTACCCTCCTCCAGAGTAGTCCTCTACTGTACTGTCATCTACCCTCCTCCAGAGTAGTCCTCTACTGTACTGTCATCTACCCTCCTCCAGAGTAGTCCTCTACTGTACTGTCATCTACCCTCCTCCAGAGTAGTCCTCTACTGTACTGTCATCTACCCTCCTCCAGAGTAGTCCTCTACTGTACTGTCATCTACCCTCCTCCAGAGTAGTCCTCTACTGTACTGTCATCTACCCTCCTCCAGAGTAGTCCTCTACTGTACTGTCATCTACCCTCCTCCAGAGTAGTCCTCTACTGTACTGTCATCTACCCTCCTCCAGAGTAGTCCTCTACTGTACTGTCATCTACCCTCCTCCAGAGTAGTCCTCTACTGTACTGTCATCTACCCTCCTCCAGAGTAGTCCTCTACTGTACTGTCATCTACCCTCCTCCAGAGTAGTCCTCTACTGTACTGTCATCTACCCTCCTCCAGAGTAGTCCTCTACTGTACTGTCATCTACCCTCCTCCAGAGTAGTCCTCTACTGTACTGTCATCTACCCTCCTCCAGAGTAGTCCTCTACTGTACTGTCATCTACCCTCCTCCAGAGTAGTCCTCTACTGTACTGTCATCTACCCTCCTCCAGAGTAGTCCTCTACTGTACTGTCATCTACCCTCCTCCAGAGTAGTCCTCTACTGTACTGTCATCTACCCTCCTCCAGAGTAGTCCTCTACTGTACTGTCATCTACCCTCCTCCAGAGTAGTCCTCTACTGTACTGTCATCTACCCTCCTCCAGAGTAGTCCTCTACTGTACTGTCATCTACCCTCCTCCAGAGTAGTCCTCTACTGTACTGTCATCTACCCTCCTCCAGAGTAGTCCTCTACTGTACTGTCATCTACCCTCCTCCAGAGTAGTCCTCTACTGTACTGTCATCTACCCTCCTCCAGAGTAGTCCTCTACTGTACTGTCATCTACCCTCCTCCAGAGTAGTCCTCTACTGTACTGTCATCTACCCTCCTCCAGAGTAGTCCTCTACTGTACTGTCATCTCCCCTCCTCCAGAGTAGTCCTCTACTGTACTGTCATCTACCCTCCTCCAGAGTAGTCCTCTACTGTACTGTCATCTACCCTCCTCCAGAGTAGTCCTCTACTGTACTGTCATCTACCCTCCTCCAGAGTAGTCCTCTACTGTACTGTCATCTACCCTCCTCCAGAGTAGTCCTCTACTGTACTGTCATCTACCCTCCTCCAGAGTAGTCCTCTACTGTACTGTCATCTACCCTCCTCCAGAGTAGTCCTCTACTGTACTGTCATCTACCCTCCTCCAGAGTAGTCCTCTACTGTACTGTCATCTACCCTCCTCCAGAGTAGTCCTCTACTGTACTGTCATCTACCCTCCTCCAGAGTAGTCCTCTACTGTACTGTCATCTACCCTCCTCCAGAGTAGTCCTCTACTGTACTGTCATCTACCCTCCTCCAGAGTAGTCCTCTACTGTACTGTCATCTACCCTCCTCCAGAGTAGTCCTCTACTGTACTGTCATCTACCCTCCTCCAGAGTAGTCCTCTACTGTACTGTCATCTACCCTCCTCCAGAGTAGTCCTCTACTGTACTGTCATCTACCCTCCTCCAGAGTAGTCCTCTACTGTACTGTCATCTACCCTCCTCCAGAGTAGTCCTCTACTGTACTGTCATCTACCCTCCTCCAGAGTAGTCCTCTACTGTACTGTCATCTCCCCTCCTCCAGAGTAGTCCTCTACTGTACTGTCATCTCCCCTCCTCCAGAGTAGTCCTCTACTGTACTGTCATCTACCCTCCTCCAGAGTAGTCCTCTACTGTACTGTCATCTACCCTCCTCCAGAGTAGTCCTCTACTGTACTGTCATCTACCCTCCTCCAGAGTAGTCCTCTACTGTACTGTCATCTACCCTCCTCCAGAGTAGTCCTCTACTGTACTGTCATCTACCCTCCTCCAGAGTAGTCCTCTACTGTACTGTCATCTACCCTCCTCCAGAGTAGTCCTCTACTGTACTGTCATCTACCCTCCTCCAGAGTAGTCCTCTACTGTACTGTCATCTACCCTCCTCCAGAGTAGTCCTCTACTGTACTGTCATCTACCCTCCTCCAGAGTAGTCCTCTACTGTACTGTCATCTACCCTCCTCCAGAGTAGTCCTCTACTGTACTGTCATCTACCCTCCTCCAGAGTAGTCCTCTACTGTACTGTCATCTACCCTCCTCCAGAGTAGTCCTCTACTGTACTGTCATCTACCCTCCCTCCAGAGTAGTCCTCTACTGTACTGTCATCTACCCCTCCTCCAGAGTAGTCCTCTACTGTACTGTCATCTACCCTCCTCCAGAGTAGTCCTCTACTGTACTGTCATCTACCCTCCTCCAGAGTAGTCCTCTACTGTACTGTCATCTACCCTCCTCCAGAGTAGTCCTCTACTGTACTGTCATCTACCCTCCTCCAGAGTAGTCCTCTACTGTACTGTCATCTACCCTCCTCCAGAGTAGTCCTCTACTGTACTGTCATCTACCCTCCTCCAGAGTAGTCCTCTACTGTACTGTCATCTACCCTCCTCCAGAGTAGTCCTCTACTGTACTGTCATCTACCCTCCTCCAGAGTAGTCCTCTACTGTACTGTCATCTCCCCTCCTCCAGAGTAGTCCTCTCACTGTACTGTCATCTACCCTCCTCCAGAGTAGTCCTCTACTGTACTGTCATCTACCCTCCTCCAGAGTAGTCCTCTACTGTACTGTCATCTACCCTCCTCCAGAGTAGTCCTCTACTGTACTGTCATCTACCCTCCTCCAGAGTAGTCCTCTACTGTACTGTCATCTACCCTCCTCCAGAGTAGTCCTCTACTGTACTGTCATCTACCCTCCTCCAGAGTAGTCCTCTACTGTACTGTCATCTACCCTCCTCCAGAGTAGTCCTCTACTGTACTGTCATCTACCCTCCTCCAGAGTAGTCCTCTACTGTACTGTCATCTACCCTCCTCCAGAGTAGTCCTCTACTGTACTGTCATCTACCCTCCTCCAGAGTAGTCCTCTACTGTACTGTCATCTACCCTCCTCCAGAGTAGTCCTCTACTGTACTGTCATCTACCCTCCTCCAGAGTAGTCCTCTACTGTACTGTCATCTACCCTCCTCCAGAGTAGTCCTCTACTGTACTGTCATCTACCCTCCTCCAGAGTAGTCCTCTACTGTACTGTCATCTACCCTCCTCCAGAGTAGTCCTCTACTGTACTGTCATCTACCCTCCTCCAGAGTAGTCCTCTACTGTACTGTCATCTACCCTCCTCCAGAGTAGTCCTCTACTGTACTGTCATCTACCCTCCTCCAGAGTAGTCCTCTACTGTACTGTCATCTACCCTCCTCCAGAGTAGTCCTCTACTGTACTGTCATCTACCCTCCTCCAGAGTAGTCCTCTACTGTACTGTCATCTACCCTCCTCCAGAGTAGTCCTCTACTGTACTGTCATCTACCCTCCAGAGTAGTCCTCTACTGTACTGTCATCTACCCTCCTCCAGAGTAGTCCTCTACTGTACTGTCATCTACCCTCCTCCAGAGTAGTCCTCTACTGTACTGTCATCTACCCTCCTCCAGAGTAGTCCTCTACTGTACTGTCATCTACCCTCCTCCAGAGTAGTCCTCTACTGTACTGTCATCTACCCTCCTCCAGAGTAGTCCTCTACTGTACTGTCATCTACCCTCCTCCAGAGTAGTCCTCTACTGTACTGTCATCTACCCTCCTCCAGAGTAGTCCTCTACTGTACTGTCATCTACCCTCCTCCAGAGTAGTCCTCTACTGTACTGTCATCTACCGTCCTCCAGAGTAGTCCTCTACTGTACTGTCATCTCCCCTCCTCCAGAGTAGTCCTCTACTGTACTGTCATCTCCCCTCCTCCAGAGTAGTCCTCTACTGTACTGTCATCTACCCTCCTCCAGAGTAGTCCTCTACTGTACTGTCATCTACCCTCCTCCAGAGTAGTCCTCTACTGTACTGTCATCTACCCTCCTCCAGAGTAGTCCTCTACTGTACTGTCATCTACCCTCCTCCAGAGTAGTCCTCTACTGTACTGTCATCTACCCTCCTCCAGAGTAGTCCTCTACTGTACTGTCATCTACCCTCCTCCAGAGTAGTCCTCTACTGTACTGTCATCTACCCTCCTCCAGAGTAGTCCTCTACTGTACTGTCATCTACCCTCCTCCAGAGTAGTCCTCTACTGTACTGTCATCTACCCTCCTCCAGAGTAGTCCTCTACTGTACTGTCATCTACCCTCCTCCAGAGTAGTCCTCTACTGTACTGTCATCTCCCCTCCTCCAGAGTAGTCCTCTACTGTACTGTCATCCCCCCTCCTCCAGAGTAGTCCTCTACTTTAAATATCTATTTAAAATGACATCATATATTTTGCAGCGGTAGCGCCAGTTTAACTGCGGTGGGCCACCTGCCTGCTAAATAAATATAGGGGGAACAATGTTATAATGTTGGTTAGAAAGGAGGAAAGAGGAAGCCGGCTCAGAGCATCACAACAGGTCTGTGTTGACTGGAGAGTGAAAAGAGCAGATGCTGAAAGTAGCATCTATCACTGTGGGAGGTCTACTGTGGGAGGTCTACTGTGGGAGGTCTACTGTGGGAGGTCTACTGTGGGAGGTCTACTGTGGGAGGTCTACTGTGGGGCTATTCTGAGAGCAGAATGGTGAACCTGGCCTGGGGACTAGCAGGCAGCACATCCCAAATGGGCATCCCTAGAGTCCCAAAGTGCACTACTTTTGACCAGATCCCTATTGAATAGGGTGCCATTTGGGTCGACCAGGGCCCTATTGAATAGGGTGCCATTTGGGTCGACCAGGGCCAGTGGCCCATCACTGATTTGATTAGCTGATGGTTGTAGGAGTCAGCCTGGTCAGGGACTACATTTTAATCATTTAGTAGACGTTCTTATCCAGAGCAACTTACAGGAGCAATTAGGGTTAAGGGCCTTGCTCAAGCAATATCCATTTTCTAGCCAGCATCAGTCATTTGTTGAAGAGTTGAAAGTGAAAGTGCGTAGTGCTACATCTTTGGAAGGAAGACTTAAAATAACCAGACCAGGCTCCTTCTTAATCTTAACTGGAAATAAACCGCTTCAATCCTGGACAATAATGTTCCGGAATCATGAGATCAGCCAGAAGCAGTGGTAGTAGGTCTCCAGGTGTCTTTTGGCATTTTATGCATGAAGGAGAGACTTTGGGATCCATTTTGTTCAGGACATATGGGGGATGTGTGTAATCGGTGCAGTATCCTGTACTGAGTTTCCCTTTAGTCTGTTGGAAGGTGAGGAGGATCTAACCGACGGGGTGGCTTTGTGCCAGTCATCCTCAACGTATTCAGTCTCCCACCTACTGACTGTCTGAGTACGGTAATGAACATACTGACTGAGGTAAGGGAGTACGGTAATGAACATACTGTGAAACAGCACAGACAGGCAGACAGACAGGTTACATGCAGCAGCAGACAGGCTACATGCAGCAGCAGACAGGTTACATGCAGCAGCAGACAGGTTACATGCAGCAGCAGACAGACAGGTTACATGCAGCAGCAGACAGGTTACATGCAGCAGCAGACAGGTTACATGCAGCAGCAGACAGGTTACATGCAGCAGCAGACAGGTTACATGCAGCAGCAGACAGGTTACATGCAGCAGCAGCAGTCAGGTTACATGCAGCAGCAGCGGACAGGTTACATGCAGCAGCAGCGGACAGGTTACATGCAGCAGCAGCAGACATGTTACATGCAGCAGCAGCAGACAGGTTACATGCAGCAGCAGCAGACAGGTTACATGCAGCAGCAGACAGGTTACATGCAGCAGCAGACAGGTTACATGCAGCAGCAGGCAGGTTACATGCAGCAGCAGACAGGTTACATGCAGCAGCAGCAGACAGGTTACACGCAGCAGCAGGCAGGTTACATGCAGCAGCAGACAGGTTACATGCAGCAGCAGCAGACGGTTACATGCAGCAGCAGCAGACATGCAGCAGCAGACAGGTTACATGCAGCAGCAGCAGACAGGTTACATGCAGCAGCAGCAGACAGGTTACATGCAGCAGCAGCAGACAGGTTACATGCAGCAGCAGACAGGTTACATGCAGCAGCAGCAGACAGGTTACATGCAGCAGCAGACAGGTTACATGCAGCAGCAGCAGACAGGTTACATGCAGCAGCAGACAGGTTACATGCAGCAGCAGCAGACAGGTTACATGTAGCAGCAGCAGACAGGTTACATGCAGCAGCAGCAGACAGGTTACATGCAGCAGCAGACAGGTTACATGCAGCAGCAGCAGCAGCAGACAGGTTACATGCAGCAGCAGCAGACAGGTTACATGTACAGCAGCAGACAGGTTACATGCAGCAGCAGCACAGGGTTACATGCAGCAGCAGCAACAGGTTACATGCAGCAGCAGACAGAGCTACATGCAGCAGCAGACAGGTTACATGCAGCAGCAGACAGGTTACATGCAGCAGCAGCAGACAGGTTACATGCAGCAGCAGACAGGTTACATGCAGCAGCAGCAGACAGGTTACATGCAGCAGCAGCAGACAGGTTACATGCAGCAGCAGCAGACAGGGTTACATGCAGCAGCAGACAGGTTACATGCAGCAGCAGCAGACAGGTTACATGCAGCAGCAGCAGACAGGTTACATGCAGCAGCAGCAGACAGGTTACATGCAGCAGCAGCAGACAGGTTACATGCAGCAGCAGCAGACAGGTTACATGCAGCAGCAGACAGGTTACATGCAGCAGCAGACAGGTTACATGCAGCAGCAGACAGGTTACATGCAGCAGCAGCAGACAGACGCGCAGCACAGGCTGCAGCAGCAGCAGACAGGTTACATGCGCAGCAGCAGACAGGTTACATGCAGCAGCAGACAGGTTACATGCAGCAGCAGACAGGTTACATGCAGCAGCAGACAGGTTACATGCAGCAGCAGACAGGTTACATGCAGCAGCAGACAGGTTACATGCAGCAGCAGCAGACAGGTTACATGCAGCAGCAGCAGACAGGTTACATGCAGCAGCAGACAGGTTACATGCAGCAGCAGACAGGTTACATGCAGCAGCAGCAGACAGGTTACATGCAGCAGCAGCAGACAGATACAGCAGCAGCAGACAGGTTACATGCAGCAGCAGCAGACAGGTTACATGCAGCAGCAGCACAGGTTACATGCAGCAGCAGCAGACAGGTTACATGCGCAGCAGCAGACAGGTTACATGCAGCAGCAGACAGGTTAATGCAGCAGCAGACAGGTTACATGCAGCAGCAGACAGGTTACATGCAGCAGCAGCAGACAGGTTACATGCAGCAGCAAGACAGGTTACATGCAGCAGCAGCAGACAGGTTACATGCAGCAGCAGCAGACAGGTTACATGCAGCAGCAGACAGGTTACATGCAGCAGACAACAGCAGACAGGTTACATGCAGCAGCAGCACAGGTTACACGCAGCAGCAGACAGACAGGTTACATGCAGCAGCAGCAGACAGGGTTACATGCAGCAGCAGCAGACAGGTTACACGCAGCAGCAGCAGACAGGTTACACGCAGCAGCAGACAGGTTACATGCAGCAGCAGACAGGTTACAGCAGCAGCAACAGGTGCAGCAGCAGCAGACAGGTTACATGCAGCAGCAGACAGACAGGTTACATGCAGCAGCAGACAGACAGGTTACATGCAGCAGCAGCAGACAGGTTACATGCAGCAGCAGACAGGCGTTACATGCAGCAGCAGACAGGTTACATGCAGCAGCAGACAGGTTACATGCAGCAGCAGCAGACAGGTTACATGCAGCAGCAGCAGACAGGTTACATGCAGCAGCAGCAGACAGGTTACATGCAGCAGCAGCAGACAGGTTACATGCAGCAGCAGCAGACAGGTTACATGCAGCAGCAGCAGACAGGTTACATGCAGCAGCAGCAGACCAGGTTACATGCAGCAGCAGCAGACAGGTTACATGCAGCAGCAGCAGACAGGTTACACGCAGCAGCAGACAGGTTACATGCAGCAGCAGACAGGTTACATGCAGCAGCAGCAGACAGGTTACATGCAGCAGCAGCAGACAGGTTACATGCAGCAGCAGCAGACAGGTTACATGCAGCAGCAGACAGGTTACATGCAGCAGCAGACAGGTTACATGCAGCAGACAGGTTACATGCAGCAGCAGCACAGGTTACATGCAGCAGCAGCAGACAGGTTACATGCAGCAGCAGACCGAGTTACATGCATGCAGCAGCAGACAGGTTACATGCAGCAGCAGCAGACAGGTTACATGCAGCAGCAGCAGACAGGTTACATGCAGCAGCAGACGGGTTACATGCAGCAGCAGACAGGTTACATGCAGCAGCAGACAGGTTACACGCAGCAGCAGACAGGTTACATGCAGCAGCAGCAGACAGGCAGGTTACATGCAGCAGCAGACAGGTTACATGCAGCAGCAGCAGACAGGTTACATGCAGCAGCAGACAGGTTACATGCAGCAGCAGACAGGTTACATGCAGCAGCAGACAGGTTACATGCAGCAGCAGCAGACAGGTTACATGCAGCAGCAGACAGGTTACATGCAGCAGCAGACAGGTTACATGCAGCAGCAGACAGGTTACATGCAGCAGCAGACAGAGACACAGCAGCAGCAGACAGGTTACATGCAGCAGCAGCAGACAGCAGACAGGCAGCAGGTTACATGCAGCAGCAGCAGACAGGTTACATGCAGCAGCAGCAGACAGGGTTACATGCAGCAGCAGCAGACAGGCAGAGCGTCATGCAGCAGCAGCAGACAGGTTACATGCAGCAGCAGACAGGTTACATGCAGCAGCAGACAGGTTACATGCAGCAGACAGGTTACATGCAGCAGCAGACAGGTTACATGCAGCAGCAGCAGACAGGTTACATGCAGCAGCAGGCAGGTTACATGCAGCAGCAGCAGACAGGTTACATGCAGCAGCAGCAGACAGGTTACATGCAGCAGCAGACAGGTTACATGCAGCAGCAGACAGGTTACATGCAGCAGCAGACAGGTCACATGCAGCAGCAGCAGACAGGTTACACGCAGCAGCAGCAGACAGGTTACATGCAGCAGCAGCAGACAGGCAGGTTACATGCAGCAGCAGACAGGTTACATGCAGCAGCAGCAGACAGGTTACACGCAGCAGCAGCAGACAGGTAACATGCAGCAGCAGCAGACAGGCAGGTTACATGCAGCAGCAGCAGACAGGTTACATGCAGCAGCAGCAGACAGGTTACATGCAGCAGCAGGCAGGTTACATGCAGCAGCAGCAGACAGGTTACATGCAGCAGCAGACAGGCAGGTTACATGCAGCAGCAGACAGGTTACATGCAGCAGCAGCAGACAGGTTACATGCAGCAGCAGCAGACAGGTTACATGCAGCAGCAGACAGGTTACATGCAGCAGCAGACAGGTTACATGCAGCAGCAGCAGACAGGTTACATGCAGCAGCAGCAGCAGACAGGTCACATGCAGCAGCAGACAGGTTACATGCAGCAGCAGGCAGGTTACATGCAGCAGCAGCAGACAGGTTACATGCAGCAGCAGCAGACAGGTTACATGCAGCAGCAGACAGGTTACATGCAGCAGCAGACAGGTTACATGCAGCAGCAGACAGGTCACATGCAGCAGCAGCAGACAGGTTACATGCAGCAGCAGACAGACAGGTTACATGCAGCAGCAGACAGACAGGTTACATGCAGCAGCAGCAGACAGGTTACATGCAGCAGCAGACAGGTTACATGCAGCAGCAGGCAGGTTACATGCAGCAGCAGACAGGTTACATGCAGCAGCAGACAGGTTACATGCAGCAGCAGACAGGTTACATGCAGCAGCAGCAGACAGGTTACATGCAGCAGCAGACAGGTTACATGCAGCAGCAGCAGACAGGTTACACGCAGCAGCAGCAGACAGGTAACATGCAGCAGCAGCAGACAGGCAGGTTACATGCAGCAGCAGCAGACAGGTTACATGCAGCAGCAGCAGACAGGTTACATGCAGCAGCAGACAGGTTACATGCAGCAGCAGACAGGTTACATGCAGCAGCAGACAGGTTACATGCAGCAGCAGCAGACAGGTTACATGCAGCAGCAGACAGGTTACATGCAGCAGCAGCAGACAGGTTACATGCAGCAGCAGACAGGTTACATGCAGCAGCAGACAGGTTACATGCAGCAGCAGACAGGTTACACGCAGCAGCAGCAGACAGGTTACATGCAGCAGCAGCAGACAGGCAGGTTACATGCAGCAGCAGACAGGTTACATGCAGCAGCAGCAGACAGGTTACACGCAGCAGCAGCAGACAGGTAACATGCAGCAGCAGCAGACAGGCAGGTTACATGCAGCAGCAGCAGACAGGTTACATGCAGCAGCAGCAGACAGGTTACATGCAGCAGCAGCAGACAGGTTACATGCAGCAGCAGCAGACAGGTTACATGCAGCAGCAGCAGACAGGTTACATGCAGCAGCAGACAGGTTACATGCAGCAGCAGACAGGTTACATGCAGCAGCAGACAGGTTACATGCAGCAGCAGCAGACAGGTTACATGCAGCAGCAGCAGACAGGTTAAATGCAGCAGCAGGCAGGTTACATGCAGCAGCAGCAGACAGGTTACATGCAGCAGCAGACAGGCAGGTTACATGCAGCAGCAGACAGGCAGGTTACATGCAGCAGCAGACAGGTTACATGCAGCAGCAGCAGACAGGTTACATGCAGCAGCAGCAGACAGGTTACATGCAGCAGCAGACAGGTTACATGCAGCAGCAGACAGGTTACATGCAGCAGCAGCAGACAGGTTACATGCAGCAGCAGCAGCAGACAGGTCACATGCAGCAGCAGACAGGCTACATGCAGCAGCAGACAGACAGGTTACATGCAGCAGCAGACAGGCTACATGCAGCAGCAGACAGGTTACATGCAGCAGCAGACAGGTTACATGCAGCATCAGCAGACAGGTTACATGCAGCAGCAGCAGACAGGTTACATGCAGCAGCAGACAGGTTACATGCAGCAGCAGACAGGTTACATGCAGCAGCAGACAGGTTACATGCAGCAGCAGACAGGTTACATGCAGCAGCAGACAGGCTACATGCAGCAGCAGACAGACAGGTTACATGCAGCAGCAGCAGACAGGTTACATGCAGCAGCAGACAGACAGGTTACATGCAGCAGCAGACAGACAGGTTACATGCAGCAGCAGCAGACAGGTTACATGCAGCAGCAGACAGACAGGTTACATGCAGCAGCAGACAGGTTACATGCAGCAGCAGACAGGTTCCATGCAGCAGCAGCAGACAGGTTACATGCAGCAGCAGCAGACAGGTTACATGCAGCAGACTGCTCTAGAGTCAGGTTCTAATAATGGTAGTAGTTGTTGATATCTGTGGTGCTGTCAGTTCTGCTACTGATGTGGGTTCCCTGGAGAAACCTCTAGCAGCAGGATACCAATGTTGCCCCCATCAGCAGCCCCTGTTACCGTCACAAGACAAAATACTCTTAGTTTGCATCCCAAATGGCACCTTATTCCCTAACAAAAGTGCACTACTTTTGACATAGAGCTCTGGTCTAAAGTAGTGCACTATATAGAGAATAAGGTGCCATTTGGGCCTCCGCCATAACATCCAACCTGTTTGTGGTTGTTTAAACCAAACATGAAGAAAGAACAAAGAGAAGCTTTTCATCACTGCTCTTTAACGTGTTGTCAGTGGAGAGCAAACAAACGCTTGGTCCTGTCCTGTTGCCAGCTGGGTACCTGCCTGGTCACACTGACGCTGCGTTCCATATGGCACCGGATTCCCTATATCGGGTCCTTCATTACATTCAGCTGTGGGACCATTTTTCCTTGAGCGGATGGTCGGAGGGCTGGAACATAGTTATAAATAATTTGTCAACTGCAAATTGACCGCAAGAATCCCAAACAGATATAGTATTTTACAAAAACAGAATACTTTTTGATTACGTTGGGATATGATCACATGTGCCTCTATATTTATGAGTGGGAATACTTGGGAAAATATATCCTAAATTAAAATCACGTTGCGCTGATTCCCTGGTGATTTTACAGTCTTATGTCCAACAACAAAAATTATATATAAAAAATAAAATATTAATAATATTGCTCAGAAAACTTGGGCCGCCAAATAAAATCCCAGAGCCTTTATATAGTGCACTATTTTCTATTTTGTACCAGGGCCTATATAGGGAATAGGGTGCTGTTTGGAACACACACTGAGAGAGGGAGGACTGTGGAGGGATGCTCAACACTGAAGGGATTCACTGAAGCACAGCCTGAATGATCTGAATGGACTCCCTGAAGCACAGCCTGGGAATGATCTGAATGGACTCCCTGAAGCACAGCCTGGGAATGATCTGAATGGACTCCCTGAAGCAGCCTGAATGATCTGAATGGACTCCCTGAAGAACAGCCTGGGAATGATCTGAATGGACTCCCTGAAGCACAGCCTGAATGATCTGAATGGACTCCCTGAAGCACAGCCTGAATGATCTGAATGGACTCCCTGAAGCACAGCCTGAATGATCTGAATGGACTCCCTGAAGCACAGCCTGGGAATGATCTGAATGGACTCCCTGAAGCAGCCTGAATGATCTGAATGGACTCCCTGAAGAACAGCCTGAATGATCTGAATGGACTCCCTGAAGCACAGCCTGGGAATGATCTGAATGGACTCCCTGAAGCACAGCCTGAATGATCTGAATGGACTCCCTGAAGCACAGCCTGGGAATGATCTGAATGGACTCCCTGAAGCACAGCCTGAATGATCTGAATGGACTCCCTGAAGCACAGACTGGGAATGATCTCAATGGACTCCCTGAAGCACAGCCTGAATGATCTGCATGGACTCCCTGAAGCACAGCCTGAATGATCTGAATGGACTCCCTGAAGCACAGCCTGGGAATGATCTGAATGGACTCCCTGAAGCACAGCCTGAATGATCTGAATGGACTCCCTGAAGCACAGCCTGAATGATCTGAATGGACTCCCTGAAGCAGCCTGAATGATCTGAATGGACACCCTGAAGAACAGCCTGAATGATCTGAATGGACTCCCTAAAACACAGCCTGAATGATCTGCATGGACTCCCTGAAGCACAGCCTGAATGATGTTACTGACTCTAATGTGATAGTACAGTGGCTCAGTGGTTGTCTTATTGAGAACACTATACCTTTGATGTCATAATACTCTGAATCAATCTCAGTGTGATCTGTTAGCGCGCTAGCCTTCCCCCTGTTCTACAGCGCTCTGACAGTAGCTACGGTAGTGGTGTGATCTGTTAGCGTGCTAGCCTTGCCCCTGTTCTACAGCGCTCTGACAGTAGCTACGGTAGTGGTGTGATCTGTTAGCGCGCTAGCCTTCCCCTGTTCTACAGCGCTCTGACAGTAGCTACGGTAGTGGTGTGATCTGTTAGCGTGCTAGCCTTGCCCCTGTTCTACAGCGCTCTGACAGTAGCTACGGTAGTGGTGTGATCTGTTAGCGTGCTAGCCTTGCCCCTGTTCTACAGCGCTCTGACAGTAGCTACGGTAGTGGTGTGATCTGTTAGCGTGCTAGCCTTGCCCCTGTTCTACAGCGCTCTGACAGTAGCTACGGTAGTGGTGTGATCTGTTAGCGTGCTAGCCTTGCCCCTGTTCTACAGCGCTCTGACAGTAGCTACGGTAGTGGTGTGATCTGTTAGCGTGCTAGCCTTGCCCCTGTTCTACAGCGCTCTGACAGTAGCTACGGTAGTGGTGTGATCTGTTAGCGTGCTAGCCTTGCCCCCTGTTCTACAGCGCTCTGACAGTAGCTACGGTAGTGGTGTGATCTGTTAGCGCGCTAGCCTTCCCCCTGTTCTACAGCGCTCTGACAGTAGCTACGGTAGTGGTGTGATCTGTTAGCGTGCTAGCCTTGCCCCTGTTCTACAGCGCTCTGACAGTAGCTACGGTAGTGGTGTGATCTGTTAGCGTGCTAGCCTTGCCCCTGTTCTACAGCGCTCTGACAGTAGCTACGGTAGTGGTGTGATCTGTTAGCGTGCTAGCCTTGCCCCTGTTCTACAGCGCTCTGACAGTAGCTACGGTAGTGGTGTGATCTGTTAGCGTGCTAGCCTTGCCCCTGTTCTACAGCGCTCTGACAGTAGCTACGGTAGTGGTGTGATCTGTTAGCGTGCTAGCCTTGCCCCTGTTCTACAGCGCTCTGACAGTAGCTACGGTAGTGGTGTGATCTGTTAGCGTGCTAGCCTTGCCCCTGTTCTACAGCGCTCTGACAGTAGCTACGGTAGTGGTGTGATCTGTTAGCGTGCTAGCCTTGCCCCTGTTCTACAGCGCTCTGACAGTAGCTACGGTAGTGGTGTGATCTGTTAGCGTGCTAGCCTTGCCCCTGTTCTACAGCGCTCTGACAGTAGCTACGGTAGTGGTGTGATCTGTTAGCGCGCTAGCCTTGCCCCTGTTCTACAGCGCTCTGACAGTAGCTACGGTAGTGGTGTGATCTGTTAGCGTGCTAGCCTTGCCCCTGTTCTACAGCGCTCTGACAGTAGCTACGGTAGTGGTGTGATCTGTTAGCGTGCTAGCCTTGCCCCTGTTCTACAGCGCTCTGACAGTAGCTACGGTAGTGGTGTGATCTGTTAGCGTGCTAGCCTTGCCCCTGTTCTACAGCGCTCTGACAGTAGCTACGGTAGTGGTGTGATCTGTTAGCGTGCTAGCCTTGCCCCTGTTCTACAGCGCTCTGACAGTAGCTACGGTAGTGGTGTGATCTGTTAGCGTGCTAGCCTTGCCCCTGTTCTACAGCGCTCTGACAGTAGCTACGGTAGTGGTGTGATCTGTTAGCGTGCTAGCCTTGCCCCTGTTCTACAGCGCTCTGACAGTAGCTACGGTAGTGGTGTGATCTGTTAGCGTGCTAGCCTTGCCCCTGTTCTACAGCGCTCTGACAGTAGCTACGGTAGTGGTGTGATCTGTTAGCGTGCTAGCCTTCCCCCTGTTCTACAGCGCTCTGACAGTAGCTACGGTAGTGGTGTGATCTGTTAGCGCGCTAGCCTTCCCCCTGTTCTACAGCGCTCTGACAGTAGCTACGGTAGTGGTGTGATCTGTTAGCGTGCTAGCCTTGCCCCTGTTCTACAGCGCTCTGACAGTAGCTACGGTAGTGGTGTGATCTGTTAGCGCGCTAGCCTTGCCCCTGTTCTACAGCGCTCTGACAGTAGCTACGGTAGTGGTGTGATCTGTTAGCGCGCTAGCCTTGCCCCTGTTCTACAGCGCTCTGACAGTAGCTACGGTAGTGGTGTGATCTGTTAGCGTGCTAGCCTTGCCCCTGTTCTACAGCGCTCTGACAGTAGCTACGGTAGTGGTGTGATCTGTTAGCGTGCTAGCCTTGCCCCTGTTCTACAGCGCTCTGACAGTAGCTACGGTAGTGGTGTGATCTGTTAGCGTGCTAGCCTTCCCCCTGTTCCACAGCGCTCTGACAGTAGCTACGGTAGTGGTGTGATCTGTTAGCGTGCTAGCCTTGCCCCTGTTCTACAGCGCTCTGACAGTAGCTACGGTAGTGGTGTGATCTGTTAGCGTGCTAGCCTTGCCCCTGTTCTACAGCGCTCTGACAGTAGCTACGGTAGTGGTGTGATCTGTTAGCGTGCTAGCCTTGCCCCTGTTCTACAGCGCTCTGACAGTAGCTACGGTAGTGGTGTGATCTGTTAGCGTGCTAGCCTTGCCCCTGTTCTACAGCGCTCTGACAGTAGCTACGGTAGTGGTGTGATCTGTTAGCGTGCTAGCCTTGCCCCTGTTCTACAGCGCTCTGACAGTAGCTACGGTAGTGGTGTGATCTGTTAGCGTGCTAGCCTTGCCCCCTGTTCTACAGCGCTCTGACAGTAGCTACGGTAGTGGTGTGATCTGTTAGCGTGCTAGCCTTGCCCCTGTTCTACAGCGCTCTGACAGTAGCTACGGTAGTGGTGTGATCTGTTAGCGTGCTAGCCTTGCCCCTGTTCTACAGCGCTCTGACAGTAGCTACGGTAGTGGTGTGATCTGTTAGCGTGCTAGCCTTCCCCCTGTTCTACAGCGCTCTGACAGTAGCTACGGTAGTGGTGTGATCTGTTAGCGTGCTAGCCTTGCCCCTGTTCTCACAGCGCTCTGACAGTAGCTACGGTAGTGGTGTGATCTGTTAGCGTGCTAGCCTTGCCCCTGTTCTACAGCGCTCTGACAGTAGCTACGGTAGTGTTGCTACTTTAGTAGGCTTATTCAGTTTGACAAGGTCGCTGAACCAATCAGAGAGCATGATGTTAATCTGTTAGAATAATATGCTGCCTATCAGGGCACTGAGCAGGCTGAAGTGATGTAGGCTGCCTCCCAAATGCCACCCTATTCACTATCGTCCTATTGGGCTCTGGTCTAAAGTAGTGCACTATATAGGGAATAGGGTGTCATAGGGCTCTGGTCTAAAGTAGTGCACTATATAGGGAATAGGGTGTCATAGGGCTCTGGTCTAAAGTAGTGCACTATATAGGGAATAGGGTGTCATAGGGCTCTGGTCTAAAGTAGTGCACTATATAGGGAATAGGGTGTCATAGGGCTCTGGTCTAAAGTAGTGCACTATATAGGGAATAGGGTGTCATAGGGCTCTGGTCTAAAGTAGTGCACTATATAGGGAATAGGGTGTCATAGGGCTCTGGTCTAAAGTAGTGCACTATATAGGGAATAGGGTGTCATAGGGCTCTGGTCTAAAGTAGTGCACTATATAGGAATAGGGTGTCATAGGGCTCTGGTCTAAAGTAGTGCACTATATAGGGAATAGGGTGCCATAGGGCTCTGGTCTAAAGTAGTGCACTATATAGGGAATAGGGTGTCATAGGGCTCTGGTCAAAAGTAGTGCACTATATAGGGAATAGGGTGCCATAGGGCTCTGGTCTAAAGTAGTGCACTATATAGGGAATAGGGTGTCATAGGGCTCTGGTCTAAAGTAGTGCACTATATAGGGAATAGGGTGTCATAGGGCTCTGGTCTAAAGTAGTGCACTATATAGGGAATAGGGTGTCATAGGGCTCTGGTCTAAAGTAGTGCACTATATAGGGAATAGGGTGTCATAGGGCTCTGGTCTAAAGTAGTGCACTATATAGGGAATAGGGGTGTCATAGGGCTCTGGTCTAAAGTAGTGCACTATATAGGGAATAGGGTGTCATAGGGCTCTGGTCTAAAGTAGTGCACTATATAGGGAATAGGGTGTCATAGGGCTCTGGTCTAAAGTAGTGCACTATATAGGGAATAGGGTGTCATAGGGCTCTGGTCTAAAGTAGTGCACTATATAGGGAATAGGGTGTCATAGGGCTCTGGTCTAAAGTAGTGCACTATATAGGGAATAGGGTGTCATAGGGCTCTGGTCTAAAGTAGTGCACTATATAGGGAATAGGGTGTCATAGGGCTCTGGTCTAAAGTAGTGCACTATATAGGGAATAGGGTGTCATAGGGCTCTGGTCTAAAGTAGTGCACTATATAGGGAATAGGGTGTCATAGTGCTCTGGTCTAAAGTAGTGCACTATATAGGGAATAGGGTGTCATAGGGCTCTGGTCTAAAGTAGTGCACTACATAGGGAATAGGGTGTCATAGTGCTCTGGTCTAAAGTAGTGCACTATATAGGGAATAGGGTGTCATAGGGCTCTGGTCTAAAGTAGTGCACTATATAGGGAATAGGGTGTCATAGGGCTCTGGTCTAAAGTAGTGCACTATATAGGGAATAGGGTGTCATAGGGCTCTGGTCTAAAGTAGTGCACTATATAGGGAATAGGGTGTCATAGGGCTCTGGTCTAAAGTAGTGCACTATATAGGGAATAGGGTGTCATAGTGCTCTGGTCTAAAGTAGTGCACTATATAGGGAATAGGGTGTCATAGGGCTCTGGTCAAAAGTAGTGCACTATATAGGGAATAGGGTGCCATAGGGCTCTGGTCTAAAGTAGTGCACTATATAGGGAATAGGGTGTCATAGGGCTCTGGTCTAAAGTAGTGCACTATATAGGGAATAGGGTGTCATAGGGCTCTGGTCTAAAGTAGTGCACTATATAGGGAATAGGGTGTCATAGGGCTCTGGTCTAAAGTAGTGCACTATGTAGGGAATAGGGTGTCATAGGGCTCTGGTCTAAAGTAGTGCACTATATAGGGAATAGGGTGTCATAGGGCTCTGGTCTAAAGTAGTGCACTATATAGGGAATAGGGTGCCATAGGGCTCTGGTCTAAAGTAGTGCACTATATAGGGAATAGGTGCCATAGGGCTCTGGTCTAAAGTAGTGCACTATATAGGGAATAGGGTGTCATAGGGCTCTGGTCTAAAGTAGTGCACTATGTAGGGAATAGGGTGTCATAGGGCTCTGGTCTAAAGTAGTGCACTATAGGGAATAGGGTGTCATAGGGCTCTGGTCTAAAGTAGTGCACTATATAGGGAATAGGGTGTCATAGGGCTCTGGTCTAAAGTAGTGCACTATATAGGGAATAGGGTGTCATAGGGCTCTGGTCTAAAGTAGTGCACTATATAGGGAATAGGGTGTCATAGGGCTCTGGTCTAAAGTAGTGCACTATATAGGGAATAGGGTGTCATAGGGCTCTGGTCTAAAGTAGTGCACTATATAGGGAATAGGGTGTCATAGGGCTCTGGTCTAAAGTAGTGCACTATATAGGGAATAGGGTGTCATAGGGCTCTGGTCTAAAGTAGTGCACTATATAGGGAATAGGGTGTCATAGTGCTCTGGTCTAAAGTAGTGCACTATATAGGGAATAGGTGTCATAGGGCTCTGGTCTAAAGTAGTGCACTACATAGGGAATAGGGTGTCATAGTGCTCTGGTCTAAAGTAGTGCACTATATAGGGAATAGGGTGTCATAGGGCTCTGGTCTAAAGTAGTGCACTATATGGGAATAGGGTGTCATAGGGCTCTGGTCTAAAGTAGTGCACTATATAGGGAATAGGGTGTCATAGGGCTCTGGTCTAAAGTAGTGCACTATATAGGGAATAGGGTGTCATAGGGCTCTGGTCTAAAGTAGTGCACTATATAGGGAATAGGGTGTCATAGGGCTCTGGTCTAAAGTAGTGCACTATATAGGGAATAGGGGTGTCATAGTGCTCTGGTCTAAAGTAGTGCACTATATAGGGAATAGGGTGTCATAGGGCTCTGGTCTAAAGTAGTGCACTATATAGGGAATAGGGTGTCATAGGGCTCTGGTCTAAAGTAGTGCACTATAAGGGAATAGGGTGTCATAGGGCTCTGGTCTAAAGTAGTGCACTATATAGGGAATAGGGTGTCATAGGGCTCTGGTCTAAAGTAGTGCACTATATAGGGAATAGGGTGTCATAGGGCTCTGGTCTAAAGTAGTGCACTATATAGGGAATAGGGTGCCATAGGGCTCTGGTCTAAAGTAGTGCACTACATAGGGAATAGGGTGCCATTTGGGACAACACCGTACTGATTTATAGCAGGGGAGACACTCAGCAAGGTCACTTTTATTACAGCCACAACTGTCACATCTCTCTTCACAGTCAGAGAGCAGAGAACTGAGATGGCTTGAGGATATGATGGAGGAATGACTGGCTGGCTGGCTGACTGGCTGGCTGGCTGGCTGGCTGACTGACTGGCTGACTGACTGGCTGACTGGCTGGCTGACTGACTGGCTGGCTGACTGGCTGGCTGACTGGCTGGCTGACTGGCTGACTGACTGGCTGGCTGGCTGACTGATTGGCCGACTGGCTGACTGGCTGGCTGGCTGACTGGCTGGCTGACTGGCTGGCTGGCTGACTGATTGGCCGACTGGCTGGCTGACTGGCTGACTGACTGGCTGGCTGACTGGCTGACTGACTGGCTGGCTGACTGGCTGGCTGACTGGCTGGCTGGCTGGCTGGCTGACTGATTGGCCGACTGGCTGACTGACTGGCTGACTGACTGGCTGACTGGCTGGCTGACTACTGCTGCTGTTGCTCATTCAATCAGACTGCAGGTCTGTGACAATGGAGGGGGATCCGTCAGTGGAGGGGTGTCTGTGACAACGGAGGGGGATCCGTCAGTGGAGGGGTGTCTGTGACAGTGTAATGTAGGGGTGTCTGTCACATGGTTTTTGGGTGGGAAGGGAGGATGCGGGCAGGTGGATGAGGGGAGAGGAGCGAGCGAGAGAGGAGAGGGAGATTATGAGGAAGAGGAGAGAGAGAGGGGAGAGAGAGGAGATTAGAGAGGAGAGAGAGGACAAGAGAGAGAGAGAGAGACGGAGGACAGAGAGAGAGAGACGGAGGACAGAGAGAGAGACGGGAGAGAGAGACGAGAGAGAGAGAGACGGAGGACAGAGAGAGAGATGGGAGAGAGAGACGAGAGAGAGAGAGACGGAGGACAGAGAGAGAGAGACGGAGGACAGAGAGAGGAGAGAGAGAGGAGAGAGAGAGAGAGAGACGGGAGAGAGAGAGACAGAGGACGGAGAGAGGAGAGAGAGAGAGACGAGAGAGAGAGGAAGGAGAGGTAGAAAACAACATCTCCACTTCGCTGATCCTCGAAACTGGGGACCCACAAGGGTGCGTGCTCAGCCCCCTCCGGTACTCCCTGTTCACCCATGACTGCGTGGCCAAGCACGCCTCCAACTCAATCATCAACTTTGCAGACGACACAACAGTAGTAGGCTTGATTACCAACAATGACGAGACCGCCTACAGGGAGGAGGTGAGGGCTCTGGGAGTGTGGTGCCAGGAAAATAACCTCTCACTCAACATCAACAAAACAAAGGAGATGATCGTGGACTTCAGGAAACGGCAGAGGGTGCACCCCCCTATCCACATCGACGGGACCGCAGTGGAGAAGATGGAAAGCTTCAAGTTCCTTGGCGTACACATCACTGACAAACTGAAATGGTCCACCTACGCAGACAAAGTGTGGTGAAGAAGGCGCAACAGAGCCTCTTCAACCTCAGGAGGCTGAAGAAATGTGGCTTGGCACCTAAAACCCTCACAAACCTTTACAGATGCACAATTGAGAGCATCCTGTCGGGCTGTATCACCCCCTGGTACGGCAACTCTCCAGAGGGTGGTTTGTTCTGCCGAACGCATTACCGGGGGCAAACTACCCTCCCTCCAAGACACCTACAGCACCCGATGTCACAGGAAGGCCAAAAAGATCATCAAGGACATCAACCACCGAGCCCACTGCCTATCAAAATCCAGAAAAGAGCCGTTAAATTCTATAACCACTTAAAAGGAAGCGATTCCCAAACCTTCCATAACAAAGCCATCACCTACAGAGAGATGAACTTGGAGAGGAGTGGTCCTGGGGCTCTGTTCACAAACACAAACAGACCCCACAGAGCCCCAGGACAACAACAACAACACAATTAGACCCAACCAAATCATGAGAAAACAAAAAGAGAATTACTTGACACGTTGGAAAGAATTAACAAAAAAACTGATCAACAAAGAATTCGAAAACAAACCCCATTTTGATCTACTGGGTGAAAACCACAGTGTGCCATCACAGCAGCAAGATTTGTGACCTGTTGCCACAAGAAAAGGGCAACCAGTGAAGAACAAACACCATTGTAAATACAACCCATATTTATGTTAATTTATTTTCCCCATTTGTACTTTAACTATTTACACATTGTTACAACACTGTATATAGACATAATATGACATTTGAAATGTCTCTATTCTTTTGGAACTTCTGAGTGTAATGTTTAATGTTAATATGTATTGTTTATTTCACTTTTGTTTATTATCTACTTCACTTGCTTTGGCAATGTTAACATACGTTTCCCATGCCAATAAAGCCCTTAAATTGAATTGAATTGAGAGGAGAGAGAGAGAGGAGGGAGAGAGAGGAGGGAGAGAGAGAGAGAGAGAGGAGGGAGAGACAGAGGAGAGAGAGGAGAGAGAGGAAAGAGGGGAGGGAGAGAGTGAGAGAAGAGAGAGAGAGAGAGAGAGAGAGAGAGGAGAGAGAGAGAGAGAGAGAGAGAGAGAGAGAGAGAGAGAGAGAGAGAGAGAGAGAGAGAGATGGTAGAAGAGCAGGTGGACGAGGGAGAGGATGGAGCCTCACACCTGTCCTGTACCCATCTGGTGCCAAGCTCCTCCAGGAGAGAGCCAGGGGGAGGGATCCTCCCGATCCAAATGTCATCCCTGATTTGGGATTATCCTGCATTTCCTGTCACTGATCATCTCTCCCCCTCTCTCTCTTTCTCTCTCTGTTATCTTTCTCGAACACCCTGTTTACTGTCTTCTGCCAGGGAAGTCTAAAACACTTCTGGTTTATGGGTAGTTGTGCAAATCTGAAATAAAAATATATGAGCCATATACTGGAGTGGTCTCCGGGTATGGGGTGGTCTCCGGGTATGGGGTGGTCTCCGGGTATGGGGTGGTCTCCGGGTATGGGGTGGTCTCCGGGTATGGGGTGGTCTCCGGGTATTGGGAAGAAAACACTTACATTTACTTAACTTTATATTGGCTCAACTTACCCCATGGCCATTGGCTCCACCATTGGCTCAACTTACCTCAAGGCCATTGGCTCAACCATTGGCTCAGCTTACCCCACGGCCATTGGCTCAGCTTACCCCATGGCCATTGGCTCAACTTACCTCAAGGCCATTGGCTCCACCATTGGCTCAACTTACCCCAAGGCCATTGGCTCAACCATTGGCTCAACTTACCCCATGGCCATTGGCTCAACCATTGGCTCAACTTACCCCATGGCCATTGGCTCAACCATTGGCTCAGCTTACCCCATGGCCATTGGCTCAACCATTGGCTCAACTTACCTCAAGGCAAACATTTTGACTATATTAGCCCACACAGCTACAAGGATTCCCTTTCATGCTAGGTTTAGGTCCTCATGTAGAAGTTAATAGAGACCCCAACTGATGTTTATAACAATCTCTAAATGATCTACTTTGGTTTAGATACAAGGATCATGAAACCTCTAACACAATACATTCATTTGATTTGATTTGGTGAAAACCCGTTGTTTGGACCTAACTTGCTTTTACCACTTTTTCCATGTGGTTTCCTCCTTCACAGACTCCATGAAATGATGACCTCTTCCTACATATTTGGTGAAATTATTAATTTTGTTTCTTAGAAACAATGGTGGCTCAATTGACCCCTTTGGCTCAAGTTCCCCCCCTCTCCCCTGCGTATTGATGCTGCTGGTGTTTGAGGTATTAATTCAACCATAATCTCTCCTTTCTTTTCTAGATGGAAGAGGTCATAGCTCATATGCAAGATGAGAAAAATGGAATTCCTATCCGCACAGTCAAGAGTTTTTTATCTAAGATCCCAAGTGTTTTTTCAGGTAAGACAAAACATTTTATAGTTACAGTAAAAAGGTGTGTGTGTGTGTTTGTGTGAGAGAAGAGAGGGAGGGAGGGAGGGAGGGAGGGAGAGAGGGAGGGAGGGAGGGAGAGAGGGAGGGAGGGAGGGAGTGAGGGAGGGAGGGAGAGACATTATAAAATCCATGTACACAAACAACAATTGTGTAGTTAAAATTGGCAAAAAAAAACACATTTCTTTCCACAGGGCCATGGGGTGAGACAGGGATGCAGTTTAAGCCCCACCCTCTTCAACATATATATCAACGAATTGGCGAGGGCACTAGAACAGTCTGCAGCACCCGGCCTCACCCTACTAGAATCTGAAGTCAAATGTCTACTGTTTGCTGGTGCTCTGGTGCTTCTGTCCCCAACCAAGGAGGGCCTACAGCAGCACCTAGATCTTCTGCACAGATTCTGTCAGACCTGGGCCCTGACAGTAAATCTCAGTAAGACAAAAATAATGGTGTTCCAAAAAAGGTCCAGTTGTCAGGACCACAAATACAAACTCCATCTAGACACCGTTGCCCTTAGAGCACACAAAAAACTATACATACCTCGGCCTAAATATCAGGCCACAGGTAACTTCCACAAAGCTGTGAATGATCTGAGAGACAAGGCAAGAAGGGCCTTCTATGCCATCAAAAGGAACATCAAATTCGACATACCAATTAGGATCTGGCTAAAAATATTTGAATCAGTTATAGAACCCATTGCCCTTTATGGTTGTGAGGTCTGGGGTCCGCTCACCAACCAAGAATTCACAAAATGGGACAAACACCAAATTGAGACTCTGCATGCAGAATTCTGCAAAAACATCCTCTGTGTACATCGTAAAACACCAAATAATGTATGCAGAGCTGAATTAGACCGATACTTGCTAATTATCAAAATCCAGAAAAGAGCCGTTAAATTCTATAACCACTTAAAAGGAAGCGATTCCCAAACCTTCCATAACAAAGCCATCACCTACAGAGAGATGAACTTGGAGAAGAGTCCCCTAAGCAAGCTGGTCCTGGGGCTCTGTTCACAAACACAAACAGACCCCACAGAGCCCCAGGACAACAACAACAACACAATTTGACCCAACCAAATCATGAGAAAACAAAAAGATAATTACTTGACACATTGGAATGAATTAACCAAAAAACTGAGCAAACTGGATGACCATATTAGAGACACATATTTTCCTCAGATTACACAGAGAATTCGAAAACAAATCACATTTTGATAACCTCCCATACCTATTGGGTGAAATACTGCACTATATAAGGAATAGGATGTGATTTGGAAAGCAGCCTTAATGAAGCCTCTCCTGGATGCTTCTTCCTGCCAGAGTGGTACGTTATGTACCAGAAGCAGCCTTAATGAAGCCTCTCCTGGATGCTTCTTCCTGCCAGAGTGGTACGTTATGTACCAGAAGCAGCCTTAATGAAGCCTCTCCTGGATGCTTCTTCCTGCCAGAGTGGTACGTTATGTACCAGAAGCAGCCTTAATGAAGCCTCTCCTGGATGCTTCTTCCTGCCAGAGTGGTACGTTATGTACCAGAAGCAGCCTTAATGAAGCCTCTCCTGGATGCTTCTTCCTGCCAGAGTGGTACGTTATGTACCAGAAGCAGCCTTAATGAAGCCTCTCCTGGATGCTTCTTCCTGCCAGAGTGGTACGTTATGTACCAGAAGCAGCCTTAATGAAGCCTCTCCTGGATGCTTCTTCCTGCCAGAGTGGTACGTTATGTACCAGAAGCAGCCTTAATGAAGCCTCTCCTGGATGCTTCTTCCTGCCAGAGTGGTACGTTATGTACCAGAAGCAGCCTTAATGAAGCCTCTCCTGGATGCTTCTTCCTGCCAGAGTGGTACGTTATGTACCAGAAGCAGCCTTAATGAAGCCTCTCCTGGATGCTTCTTCCTGCCAGAGTGGTACGTTATGTACCAGAAGCAGCCTTAATGAAGCCTCTCCTGGATGCTTCTTCCTGCCAGAGTGGTACGTTATGTACCAGAAGCAGCCTTAATGAAGCCTCTCCTGGATGCTTCTTCCTGCCAGAGTGGTACGTTATGTACCAGAAGCAGCCTTAATGAAGCCTCTCCTGGATGCTTCTTCCTGCCAGAGTGGTACGTTATGTACCAGAAGCAGCCTTAATGAAGCCTCTCCTGGATGCTTCTTCCTGCCAGAGTGGTACGTTATGTACCAGAAGCAGCCTTAATGAAGCCTCTCCTGGATGCTTCTTCCTGCCAGAGTGGTACGTTATGTACCAGAAGCAGCCTTAATGAAGCCTCTCCTGGATGCTTCTTCCTGCCAGAGTGGTACGTTATGTACCAGAAGCAGCCTTAATGAAGCCTCTCCTGGATGCTTCTTCCTGCCAGAGTGGTACGTTATGTACCAGAAGCAGCCTTAATGAAGCCTCTCCTGGATGCTTCTTCCTGCCAGAGTGGTACGTTATGTACCAGAAGCAGCCTTAATGAAGCCTCTCCTGGATGCTTCTTCCTGCCAGAGTGGTACGTTATGTACCAGAAGCAGCCTTAATGAAGCCTCTCCTGGATGCTTCTTCCTGCCAGAGTGGTACGTTATGTACCAGAAGCAGCCTTAATGAAGCCTCTCCTGGATGCTTCTTCCTGCCAGAGTGGTACGTTATGTACCAGAAGCAGCCTTAATGAAGCCTCTCCTGGATGCTTCTTCCTGCCAGAGTGGTACGTTATGTACCAGAAGCAGCCTTAATGAAGCCTCTCCTGGATGCTTCTTCCTGCCAGAGTGGTACGTTATGTACCAGAAGCAGCCTTAATGAAGCCTCTCCTGGATGCTTCTTCCTGCCAGAGTGATACGTTATGTACCAGAAGCAGCCTTAATGAAGCCTCTCCTGGATGCTTCTTCCTGCCAGAGTGGTACGTTATGTACCAGAAGCAGCCTTAATGAAGCCTCTCCTGGATGCTTCTTCCTGCCAGAGTGGTACGTTATGTACCAGAAGCAGCCTTAATGAAGCCTCTCCTGGATGCTTCTTCCTGCCAGAGTGGTACGTTATGTACCAGAAGCAGCCTTAATGAAGCCTCTCCTGGATGCTTCTTCCTGCCAGAGTGGTACGTTATGTACCAGAAGCAGCCTTAATGAAGCCTCTCCCTGGATGCTTCTTCCTGCCAGAGTGGTACGTTATGTACCAGAAGCAGCCTTAATGAAGCCTCTCCTGGATGCTTCTTCCTGCCAGAGTGGTACGTTATGTACCAGAAGCAGCCTTAATGAAGCCTCTCCTGGATGCTTCTTCCTGCCAGAGTGGTACGTTATGTACCAGAAGCAGCCTTAATGAAGCCTCTCCTGGATGCTTCTTCCTGCCAGAGTGGTACGTTATGTACCAGAAGCAGCCTTAATGAAGCCTCTCCTGGATGCTTCTTCCTGCCAGAGTGGTACGTTATGTACCAGAAGCAGCCTTAATGAAGCCTCTCCTGGATGCTTCTTCCTGCCAGAGTGGTACGTTATGTACCAGAAGCAGCCTTAATGAAGCCTCTCCTGGATGCTTCTTCCTGCCAGAGTGGTACGTTATGTACCAGAAGCAGCCTTAATGAAGCCTCTCCTGGATGCTTCTTCCTGCCAGAGTGGTACGTTATGTACCAGAAGCAGCCTTAATGAAGCCTCTCCTGGATGCTTCTTCCTGCCAGAGTGGTACGTTATGTACCAGAAGCAGCCTTAATGAAGCCTCTCCTGGATGCTTCTTCCTGCCAGAGTGGTACGTTATGTACCAGAAGCAGCCTTAATGAAGCCTCTCCTGGATGCTTCTTCCTGCCAGAGTGGTACGTTATGTACCAGAAGCAGCCTTAATGAAGCCTCTCCTGGATGCTTCTTCCTGCCAGAGTGGTACGTTATGTACCAGAAGCAGCCTTAATGAAGCCTCTCCTGGATGCTTCTTCCTGCCAGAGTGGTACGTTATGTACCAGAAGCAGCCTTAATGAAGCCTCTCCTGGATGCTTCTTCCTGCCAGAGTGGTACGTTATGTACCAGAAGCAGCCTTAATGAAGCCTCTCCTGGATGCTTCTTCCTGCCAGAGTGGTACGTTATGTACCAGAAGCAGCCTTAATGAAGCCTCTCCTGGATGCTTCTTCCTGCCAGAGTGGTACGTTATGTACCAGAAGCGTAATGGAACCATGCTGCTGGATACATGACCTTAGAAAGGTCAAGGTCTAACGCAGGACTACTCTCTCTCACGCTACTGGAAATGCTTCCTGTGGGTGATGTCATATGGAGTTTAAAGTTAGCAGAGGGGATGAGATAGTTTCAGAGAGTGTTTCTGGAGGAGAGGAGGGTCGAGGACTCCGTCAATAACACAGGTAGCTAGTGCCCGGCTCTCCAGGTGGTTACGCAAGTCTGCAGAACACTGGAGTAGAATTTAGAACACTAGAACATTGGAATAGCATCCTAAACACTGAGAGGGAGCATCGGGTTGGAACCTAAGGCCCTTGTTGAGATGTGGAAAAGGTATGGTCTATGGATGCTCTGTATCCTACAAGTTTAGCCTCCAATTTTCCCTCAATCTCACTTATTGTAGGTATGGGGCAGTTTGAAGCCCTTCAAGAAAGAGAGAGAGAGACCACTTTATGGAACACAAAGCCTTCACATTTCAGAGAGAGAGAGAGAGAGAGAGAGAGAGAGAGAGAGAGAGAGAGAGAGAGAGAGAGAGAGAGAGAGAGAGAGAGAGAGAGAGAGAGAGAGAGAGAGAGAGAGAGAGAGAGAGAGAGAGAGAGAGAGAGAGAGAGAGAGAGAGAGAGACAGAGACAGAGACAGAGACAGAGAGAGAGAGAGAGAGAGAGAGAGAGAGAGAGAGAGAGAGACTGCAGGATGACCAACCATAATTGCTTTTCCAGATGATATTGAATAGTTTAGTCCACAGTGTTGTTATAATGAGGTCATATAAAGACAGTAGGTAATAACAGTATTAACCTATCAGTGGGCCCATAATTATGCTCTGCTCTGACACACACACAAACAACTACGCTGCTTTATGTTGACGCTGCCTGGTTCTTCATACACCTTCTGTGTGTCCTGCTCCATAATGTTGTCATTAAAGTCTGCTGCCGTCTCTGTTACTATGGTAACGTCCCAAAGGACACTGTGTCCCCTATATACAGTGGGGGAGAAAAGTATTTAGTCAGCCACCTATTGTGCAAGTTCTCCCACTTAAAAAGATGAGAGAGGCCTGTAATTTTCATCATAGGTACACGTCAACTATGACAGACAAAATGAGGAAAACAAATCCAGAAAATCACATTGTAGGATTTTTAATGAATTTATTTGCAAATTATGGTGGAAAATAAGTATTTGGTCGATAACAAACATTTCTCAATACTTTATTATATACCCTTTGTTGGCAATGACACAGGTCAAACGTTTTCTGTAAGTCTTCACAAGGTTTTCACACACTGTTGCTGGTATTTTGGCCCATTCCTCCATGCAGATCTCCTCTAGAGCAGTGATGTTTTGGGGCTGTCGCTGGGCAACACGGACTTTCAACACCCTCCAAAGATTTTCTATTCTTTCCTTTACACGGATCAGTCGTCCTGGTCCCTTTGCAGAAAAACAGCCCCAAAGCATGATGTTTCCACCCCCATGCTTCACAGTAGGTATGGTGTTCTTTGGATGCAACTCAGCATTCTTTGTCCTCCAAACACGACGAGTTGAGTTTTTACCAAAAATATCTATTTTGGTTTCATCTGACCATATGACATTCTCCCAATCCTCTTCTGGATCATCCAAATGCACTCTAGCAAACTTCAGACGGGCCTGGACATGTACTGGCTTAAGCAGGGGGACACGTCTGGCACTGCAGGATAAGTCCCTGGCGGCGTAGTGTGTTACTGATGGTAGGCTTTGTTACTTTGGTCCCAGCTCTCTTCAGGTCATTCACTAGGTCCCCCCGTGTGGTTCTGGGATTTTTGTTCACCGTTCTTGTGATCATTTTGACCCCACGGGGTGAGATCTTGCGTGGAGCCCCAGATCGAGGGAGATTATCAGTGGTCTTGTATGTCTTCCATTTCCTAATAATTGCTCCCACAGATGATTTCTTCAAACCAAGCTGCTTACCTATTGCAGATTCAGTCTTCCCAGCCTGGTGCAGGTCTACAATTTTGTTTCTGGTGTCCTTTGACAGCTCTTTGGTCTTGGCCATAGTGGAGTTTGGAGTGTGACTGTTTGAGGTTGTGGACAGGTGTCTTTTATACTGATAACAAGTTCAAACAGGTGCCATTAATACAGGTAACGAGTGGATGACAGAGGAGCCTCCTAAAGAAGAAGTTACAGGTCTGTGAGAGACAGAAATCTTGCTTGTTTGTAGGTGACCAAATACTTATTTTCCACCATAATTTGCAAATAAATTCATAAAAAATCCTACAATGTGTATTTCTGGATTTTTTTTCTCAATTTGTCTGTCATAGTTGACGTGTACCTATGATGAAAATTACAGGCCTCTCTCATCTTTTTAAGTGGGAGAACTTGCACAATTGGTGGCTGACTAAATACTTTTTTCCCCCACTGTAGTGCTTTTGACCAGAGTCCAGTAGGGCACCATATAGGGGTTGGGTTAAATGGGAAGACACATTTCAGTTGAATGCGTTCAGTTGTACAGCTGACTAGGTATCCCCCTTTTCCTTTTAGGGAACAGGATGCCATTTGAGACCCACCCTGTTTTATTCTCCTGCCCAGATCTGTCCAGATTCTGTAATAACAAGGAGTCCTGTTTTTCCTTCTTGGTAATATAATGATGACATACTGGTGGAGGCTGTGAATAGTGCTGTCCATGGAGATGAATGGATCCTTTCAGCTGATAGCAGCTGCTGTCAAAACTGTAGAGGCTGTGAATAGTGCTGTAGAGAGAGACAGTCAGTCCTGTCTGGGTGTCCAGAGGGCTGCTGGGCTCTGGTTCAATAGAGAGAGACAGTCAGTCCTGTCTGGGTGCCCATAGGGCTGCTGGGCTCTGGTTCAATAGAGAGAGACAGTCAGTCCTGTCTGGGTGTCCAGAGGGCTGCTGGGCTCTGGTTCAATAGAGAGAGACAGTCAGTCCTGTCTGGGTGTCCAGAGGGCTGCTGGGCTCTGGTTCAATAGAGAGAGACAGTCAGTCCTGTCTGGGTGTCCAGAGGGCTGCTGGGCTCTGGTTCAATAGAGAGAGACAGTCAGTCCTGTCTGGGTGTCCAGAGGGCTGCTGGGCTCTGGTTCAATAGAGAGAGACAGTCAGTCCTGTCTGGGTGTCCAGAGGGCTGCTGGGCTCTGGTTCAATAGAGAGAGACAGTCAGTCCTGTCTGGGTGTCCAGAGGGCTGCTGGGCTCTGGTTCAATAGAGAGAGACAGTCAGTCCTGTCTGGGTGTCCAGAGGGCTCCTGGGCTCTGGTTCAATAGAGAGAGACAGTCAGTCCTGTCTGGGTGCCCAGAGGGCTGCTGGCTGGGTTGAATATGTCTTGTTATACAGACATCTAGGTCCTAACCCTAACCATCTAGGTCCTAACCCTAACCATCTAGGTCCTAACCCTAACCATCTAGGTCCTAACCCGAACCATCTAGGTCCTAACCCGAACCGTCTAGGTCCTAACCCTAACCATCTAGGTCCTAACCCTAACCATCTAGGTCCTAACCCGAACCATCTAGGTCCTAACCCTAACCATCTAGGTCCTAACCCTAACCATCTAGGTCCTAACCCGAACCATCTAGGTCCTAACCCGAACCATCTAGGTCCTAACCCTAACCATCTAGGTCCTAACCCGAACCATCTCGGTCCTAACCCGAACCATCTAGGTCCTAACCCGAACCATCTAGGTCCTAACCCTAACCATCTAGGTCCTAACCCGAACCATCTAGGTCCTAACCCGAACCATCTAGGTCCTAACCCGAACCATCTAGGTCCTAACCCTAACCATCTAGGTCCTAACCCGAACCATCTAGGTCCTAACCCAAACCATCTAGGTCCTAACCCTAACCATCTAGGTCCTAACCCTAACCATCTAGGTCCTAACCCTAACCATCTAGGTCCTAACCCGAACCATCTAGGTCCTAACCCGAACCATCTAGGTCCTAACCCTAACCATCTAGGTCCTAACCCTAACCATCTAGGTCCTAACCCGAACCATCTAGGTCCTAACCCTAACCCATAGGGACCTGGTCTAAAGTATATCACTATATAGGGAACAGGGTGCCATTTGAGGTTCAACCCTAGTTGATTCCCACCACATAAGGGTACCCTAGTTGATTCCCACCACATAAGGGTACCCTGGTTGATTCCCACCACATAAGGGTACCCTAGTTGATTCCCACCACATAAGGGTACCCTAGTTGATTCCCACCACATAAGGGTACCCTAGTTGATTCCCACCACATAAGGGTACCCTGGTTGATTCCCACCACATAAGGGTACCCTAGTTGATTCCCACCACATAAGGGTACCCTAGTTGATTCCCACCACATAAGGGTACCCTGGTTGATTCCCTCCTCCTCAGATCCTCTTAGTTTGGTTTCATGGTTCTTTGCTTTATTTCCTCTCCTCAGAAGAACTTTATCCACCCAGAAACTAAGGGGAAAACATGTCATTTACATCAGTGCCAGTCTGTGAGTCTGCTGTTCTCTGCTTACAGTGCAGTGTTGATTTATCTCACTGTCTTTAACTGTCAGCTGTCTATCTGTGACTGTCAGCTGTCTATCTGTGACTGTCAGCTGTCTATCTGTGACTGTCAGCTGTCTATCTGTGACTCTGTTCACCGAATACAAAGTCACGGCTCCCGTGTTCTTATCTAATCTGACATAAGACTGAGAAGACTTCTTCTTAAATGGAAGAAGTTTGGAACCACCAAGACTCTTCCTAGAGCTGGCCGCCCGGCCAAACTGAGCAATCGGGGGAGAAGGGCCTTGGTCAGGGAGGTCACCAAGAACCCGATGGTCACTCTGACAGAGCTCCAGAGTTCCTCTGTGGAGATGGGAGAACCTTCCAGAAGGACAACCATCTCTGCAGCACTCCACCTATCTGGTCTTTATGGTAGAGTGGCCAGACAGAAGCCACTCCTCAGTAAAAGCCACATGACAGCCCGCTTGGAGTTTGCCAAAAGGCACCTAAAGGACTCTCAGACCATGAGAAACAAGATTCTCTGGTCTGATGAAACCAAGATTGAACTCTTTGGCCTGAATGCCAAGCGTCACGTCTGGAGGAAACCTGGCACCATCCCTACGGTGAAGCATGGTGGTGGCAGCATCATGCTGTGGGGATGTTTTTCAGAGGCAGGGACTGGGAGACTAGTCAGGATCGAGGCAAAGATGAACGGAGCAAAGTACAGAGAGATCCTTGATGAAAACCTGCTCCAGAGCGCTTAGGACCTCAGACTAGGGTGAAGGTTCACCTTCCAACAGGACAACGACCCTAAGCAAACAGCCAATACAACGCAGGAGTGGCTTCGGGACAAGTCTCTGGTCCACTCTGTCCTTGAGTGGCCCAGCCAGAGCCCGGACTTGAACCCGATCAAACATCTCTGGAGAGACCTGAAAATATATGTGTTGTGTTGGACATACAGTGGGGAAAAAAAGTATTTAGTCAGCCACCAATTGTGCAAGTTCTCGCACTTAAAAAGATGAGAGAGGCCTTTAATTTTCATCATAGGTACACGTCAACTATGACAGACAAAATGAGAAAAATAAATCCAGAAAATCACATTGTAGGATTTTTAATGAATTTATATGCAAATTATTGTGGAAAATAAGTATTTGGTCAATAACAAAAGTTTCTCAATACTTTGTTATATACCCTTTGTTGGCAATGACACAGGTCAAACGTTTTCTGTAAGTCTTCACAAGGTTTTCACACACTGTTGCTGGTATTTTGGCCCATTCCTCCATGCAGATCTCCTCTAGAGCAGTGATGTTTTGGGGCTGTCGCTGGGCAACACGGACTTTCAACTCCCCTCCAAAGATTTTCTATGGGGTTGAGATCTGGAGACTGGCTAGGCCACTCCAGGACCTTGAAATGCTTCTTACGAAGCCACTCCTTTGTTGCCCGGGCGGTGTGTTTGGGATCATTGTCATGCTGAAAGACCCAGCCACGTTTCATCTTCAATGCCCTTGCTGATGGAAGGAGCTTTTCACTCAAAATCTGACGATACATGGCCCCATTCATTTTTTCCTTTACACGGATCAGTCATCCTGGTCCCTTTGCAGAAAAACAGCCCCAAAGCATGATGTTTCCACCCCATGCTTCACAGTAGGTATGGTGTTCTTTGGATGCAACTCAGCATTCTTTGTCCTCCAAACACAACGAGTTGAGTTTTTACCAAAAAGTTCTATTTTGGTTTCATCTGACCATATGACATTCTCCCAATCCTCTTCTGGATCATCCAAATGCAATCTAGCAAACTTCAGACGGGCCTGGACATGTACTGGCTTAAGCAGGGGGACACGTCTGGCACTGCAGGATTTGAGTCCCTGGCGGCGTAGTGTGTTACTGATGGTAGCCTTTGTTACTTTGGTCCCAGCTCTCTGCAGATCATTCACTAGGTCCCCCCGTGTGGTTCTGGGATTTTTGCTCACCGTTCTTGTGATCATTTTGACCCCACGGGGTGAGATCTTGCGTGGAGCCCCAGATCGAGGGGAGATTATCAGTGGTCTTGTATGTCTTCCATTTCCTAATAATTGCTCCCACAGTTGATTTCTTCAAACCAAGCTGCTTACCTATTGCAGATTCAGTCTTCCCAGCCTGGTGCAGGTCTACAATTTTGTTTCTGGTGTCCTTTGACAGCTCTTTGGTCTTGGCCATAGTGGAGTTTGGAGTGTGACTGTTTGAGGTTGTGGACAGGTGTATTTTATACTGATAACAAGTTCAAACAGGTGCCATTAATACAGGTAACGAGTGGAGGACAGAGGAGCCTCTTAAAGAAGAAGTTACAGGTCTGTGAGAGACAGAAATCTTGCTTGTTTGTAGGTGACCAAATACTTATTTTCCACCATAATTTGCAAATAAATTCATAAAAAATCCTACAATGTGATTTTCTGTATTTTTTTTCTCCTCAATTTGTCTGTTATAGTTGACGTGTACCTATGATGAAAATTACAGGCCTCTCTCATCTTTTTAAGTGGGAGAACTTGCACAATTGATGGCTGACTAAATACTTTTTTCCCCCACTGTATATACACAGTGTTGTGTTGGAGATATATACACAGTGTTTTGTGAGATATACACTACCAGTCCAAAGTTTTAGAACACCTACTTATTCAAGGGTTTTTTCTTTATTTAAAAAAAACAATTTTCTACATTGTAGAATAATAGAGAAGACATCAAAACTATAAAATAACACATATGGAATCATGTAGTAACCAAAAATGTGTTAAACAAATACAAATATATTATATTTTTGAGATTCTTCAAATAGCCACCCTTTGCCTTGATGACAGCTTTGCACACTCTTGGCATTCTCTCAAACAGCTTCACTTGGAAACATGGCAAACCATCAAAAAAGCGGAAGAAGGAGGGATAGAGGAGAGAGAGAGAAAGATGGGGAGAGAGAGACAGAGAGACTCTGCAGATGGAACCGCCGCTTCCTCTATTAGAGTCATATGTGTCCATAGAGGGTCTATTAGAATCATATGGGTCTATAGAGGGTATATTAGAATCATATGGGTCCATACAGGGTCTGTTAGAATCATATGGGTCCATAGAGGGTCTATTAGAATCATATGGGTCTATAGAGGGTCTATTAGAATCATATGGGTCTATAGAGGGTCAATTAGAATCATATGGGTCTATAGAGTGTCTATTAGAATCATATGGGTCCATAGAGGGTCTATTAGAATCGTATGTGTCCATAGAGGGTCTATTAGAATCATATGGATCTATAGAGGATCTATTAGAAACATATGGGTCTATAGAGGGTATATTAGAATCATATGGGTCCATACAGGGTCTATTAGAATCATATGGGTCTATAGAGGGTATATTAGAATCATATGGGTCTATAGAGGGTCTATTAGAATCATATGGGTCCATAGAGAATCTATTAAAAACATATGGGTCTATAGAGGGTATATTAGAATCATATGGGTCCATACAGGGTCTATTAGAATCATATGGGTCTATAGAGGGTATATTAGAATCATATGGGTCTATAGAGGGTCTATTAGAATCATATGGGTCTATAGAGGATCTATTAGAATCATATGGGTCTATAGAGGGTATATTAGAATTATATGGATCTATAGAGGATCTATTAGAAACATATGGGTCTATAGAGGGTATATTAGAATCATATGGGTCCATACAGGGTCTATTAGAATCATATGGGTCTATAGAGGGTATATTAGAATCATATGGGTCTATAGAGGGTCTATTAGAATCATATGGGTCTATAGAGGATCTATTAGAATCATATGGGTCTATAGAGGGTATATTAGAATCATATGGGTCTATAGAGGGTCTATTAGAATCATATGGGTCTATAGAGGGTCTATTAGAATCATATGGGTTTATAGAGGGTCTATTAGAATCATATGGGTCTATAGAGGATCTATTAGAATCATATGGGTTTATAGAGGGTCTATTAGAATCATATGGGTCTATAGAGGGTCTATTAGAATCATATGGGTCTATAGAGGGTCTATTAGAATCATATGGGTTTATAGAGGGTCTATTAGAATCATATTTTACATTTTACATTTTAGTCATTTAGCAGATGCTCTTATCCAGAGCGACTTACAGTTAGTGAGTGCATACATTCTTTTTTTATTTTTCATACTGGCCCCCCGTGGGAATCGAACCCACAACCTTGGCGTTGCAAACGCCATGCTCTACCAACTGAGCTACATCCCTGCCGGCCATTCCCTCCCCTACCCTGGACGACACTGGGCCAATTGTGCGCCGCCCCATGGGTCTCCCGGTCGCGGCCATAGAGGGTCTATTAGAATCATATGGGTCTATAGAGGGTCTATTAGAATCATATGGGTCTATAGAGGATCTATTAGAATCATATGGGTCCATACAGGGTCTATTAGAATCATATGGGTCCATACAGGGTCTATTAGAATCATATGGGTCCATACAGGATCTATTAGAATCATATGGATCTATAGAGGATCTATTAGAATCATATGGGTCTATAGAGGATCTATTAGAATCATATGGGTCCATACAGGGTCTATTAGAATCATATGGGTCCATAGAGGGTCTATTAGAATCATATGGGTCTATAGAGGGTCTATTAGAATCATATGGGTCTATAGAGGATATATTAGAATCATATGGGTCCATACAGGGTCTATTAGAATCATATGGGTCCATACAGGGTCTATTAGAATCATATGGGTCCATACAGGATCTATTAGAATCATATGGATCTATAGAGGATCTATTAGAATCATATTGGTCTATAGAGGATCTATTAGAATCATATGGGTCCATACAGGGTCTATTAGAATCATATGGGTCCATACAGGGTCTATTAGAATCATATGGATCTATAGAGGATCTATTAGAAACATATGGGTCTATAGAGGGTATATTAGAATCATATGGGTCCATAGAGGATCTATTAGAATCATATGGGTCCATATAGTGTCTATTAGAATCATATGGGTCTATAGAGGGTCTATTAGAATTTACACTGATTGAATGTCGTTTTATTTGATTAGCTAACCGTGATTAAAGGCATTCAGGGAAATAAAGGCACTTGACTTGACTTATCCAAACCCAGCAGTTGGCTTTGTGTGTTCTGTGTTCTAATCTACATTCTAATGTAGTCTCTGCAGATTGACTCTGTCTCACTTTTTAATTTATTCTGTAATGTAGTCTCTGCAGATTGACTCTGTCTCACTTTTTAATTTATTCTGTAATGTAGCTCTGCTTTTTAATGTATTCTGTAATGTAGCTCTGCTTTGGTATTCTGCCTGGTCCTTTAGAAATGGATTGGCTAGTGGGAGCGGTGAATATAACCCGCTAGGAGGTGTTCTGGTGAATATAACCCGCTAGGAGGTGTTCTGGTGAATATAACCTGCTAGGAGGTGTTCTGGTGAATATAACCTGCTAGGAGGTGTTCTGGTGAATATAACCTGCTAGGAGGTGTTCTGGTGAATATAACCCGCTAGGAGGGGTTCTGGTGAATATAACCCGCTAGGAGGTGTTCTGGTGAATATAACCCGCTAGGAGGGGTTCTGGTGAATATAACCTGCCAGGAGGTGTTCTGGTGAATATAACCTGCTAGGAGGTGTTCTGGTGAATATAACCTGCTAGGAGGTGTTCTGGTGAATATAACCTGCTAGGAGGTGTTCTGGTGAATATAACCTGCTAGGAGGTGTTCTGGTGAATATAACCCGCTAGGAGGGGTTCTGGTGAATATAACCTGCTAGGAGGTGTTCTGCAGTAAGGAGACGAGAGCAGTGGTGATGTTTCAGATTCACCTCTCCTTTTGATATGCACGGAACAATTTACTGTACATGAGAAGAGAGATTTATGTAAAGTTATTAAAATATGTTGAGTTTTTGCGCTGACATGTTTTAGATACCAGCAGAAGCAGGATGTTGAATGTTTTATGTTTTGTCTTGCAGGTTCTGAAATTGTACAGTGGATGATTAAAAACCTAAATATTGATGATCAAGGTAAGATTTATTGATGATGTTTTTTTACATTCAATGTGACTTGTCTGTTGTTTTTGTTGTTGCTGATGTATCCTTGAAAGTGTTATCAACTCAGCCGTTTTTTAACTTCATGTTTGGGTTTTCCTAAGAAAGGATCTAAACGATCCAAACAATTCAAACTCTAAATCCCCTGAAATCCAAAATGATCCAACAACCATTGAAATACATGATTTTGTTTCCTCTGAAATGGTTCAGATGTATGTATTTTTTTTTAACGTTCAGTGTGATTCTACTTGTTGTATCAGTGCCATCAGCTCCATAGTCTTGACTTGTTGTATCAATAGTCTTGACTTGTTGTATCAATAGTCTTGACTTGTTGTATCAATAGTCTTGACTAGTTGTATCAAAAGTATTGACTTGTTGTATCAATAGTCTTGACTTGTTGTATCAATAGTCTTGACTTGTTGTATCAATAGTCTTGACTTGTTGTGTCAACAGTCTTGACTTGTTGTATCAATAGTCTTGACTTGTTGTATCAATAGTCTTGACTTGTTGTATCAATAGTCTTGACTTGTGTATCAATAGTCTTGACTTGTTGTATCAATAGTCTTGACTTGTTGTATCAATAGTATTGACTTGTTGTATCAATAGTCTTGACTTGTTGTATCAACACTCTTGACTAGTTGTATCAATAGTCTTGACTTGTTGTATCAACAGTCTTGACCTGTTGTATCTTGACTTGTTGTATCAATAGTCTTGACTTGTTGTATCAATAGTCTTGACCTGTTGTATCTTGACTTGTTGTATCAATAGTCTTGACTTGCTGTATCAATAGTCTTGACTTGTTGTATCAATAGTCTTGACCTGTTGTATCTTGACTTGTTGTATCAATAGTCTTGACTTGCTGTATCAATAGTCTTGACTTGTTGTATCAATAGTCTTGACTTGATGTATCAATTACATCAACCCAACAGTCTTGACTTTGTTGTATCGATCATCTTGATTTCATGTATCAATGGCATCAACTCAATAGTCTTGAGTTGATGTGTTGATAGTCTTGATTGGTGATATCAATAGTCTTGACATTGTTGTATCGATAGTCTTTACTTGTTATATCAATAGTCTTTAGTTGTTGTATCAATGTCATTAGCTCAATAGTCTTGACTTGTTATATCAATAGTCTTGAGTTGTTGGATCAGTGCCATCAGCTCGATAGTCTTGACTTGTTGTATCAATAGTCTTGACTTGTTGTATCAATAGTCTTGACTTGTTGTATCAATAGTCTTGACTTGTTGTATCAACAGTCTTGACTTGTTGTATCAATAGTCTTGACTTGTTGTATCAATAGTCTTGACTTGTTGTATCAACAGTCTTGACTTGTTGTATCAAAAGTCTTGACTTGTTATATCAATAGTCTTTAGTTGTTGTATCAATGTCATTAGCTCAATAGTCTTGACTTGTTATATCAATAGTCTTGACTTGTTGTACCAATGTCATTAGCTCAATAGTCTTGACTTGTAGTATCAATAGTCTTGAGTTGTTGGATCAGTGCCATCAGCTCGATAGTCTTGACTTGCTGTATCAATAGTCTTGACTTGTTGTATCAATAGTCTTGACTTTATGTATCAATGACATCAGCTCAATAGTCTTGAATTGTTGTACCAATAGTCTTGACCTGTATAATCAATAGTCTTTATTGGATCGATAGTATTGACTTGTTGTGTCAATAGTCTTGTCTTGTTGTATCAACAGTCTTCACCTGTGTATCAGTGCCATCCGCGCAATAGTCTTGACTTGTGTATCAATGCCATCAGGCTCAACTGTCTTGAATTGTGTATCAATAGTCCTCCAATCCCCCTCTCCTTAAACTCCCTTTCCTCCAATCCCCCCTTCACTCAAACTCCCTTTCCTCCAATCCTCCTCCCCTAAACTCCCTTTCCTCCAATCTCGCCTCCACTCAAACTCCCTTTCCTCCAATCCTCCTCCAGTCAAACTCCCTTTCCTCCAATCCCCCTCCCCTCAAACTCTGTGTCCTCCAATCCCCCTCCACTCAAACATACTTTCCTCCAATCCCCCTCTTCTCAAAATCTCTTTCCTCCAATCCCCACTCCCCTCAAACACCCTTTCCTCCAATCCCCCCTCCATTCAAACTCCCTTTCCTCCAATCCCCCTCTTCTCAAAATCTCTTTCCTCCAATCCCCACTCCCCTCAAACACCCTTTCCTCCAATCCCCCCTCCATTCAAACTCCCTTTCCTCCAATCCCCCTCTTCTCAAAATCTCTTTCCTCCAATCCCCACTCCCCTCAAACTCCCTTTCCTCCAAGCCCCCTCTTCTCAAACTCCCTTTCCTCCAATCCCCCTCTTCTCAAACTCCCTTTCCTCCAAGCCCCCTCTTCTCAAACTCCCTTTCCTCCAATCCCCCTCTTCTCAAAATCTCTTTCCTCCAATCCCCACTCCCCTCAAACTCCCTTTCCTCCAATCCCCACTCCTCCCTTTCCACCAATCCTCTTCCACTCAAACTCCTTTTCCTCCAATCCCCCCTCCATTCAAACTCCCTTTCCTCCAATCCTCCCTCCACCCAAATTCCCTTTCCTCAAATCAAATCAAAAAAATTTATTGGTCACATGCGCCGAATACAACAGGTGCAGACATTACAGTGAAATGCTTACTTACAGCCCTTAACCAACAGTGCATTTATTTTAACAAAAAAAGTACAAATAAAACAACAACAAAAAAAGTGTTGAGAAAAAAAGAGCAGAAGTAAAATAAAATAACAGTAGGGAGGCTATATATACAGGGGGGTACCGGTGCAGAGTCAATGTGCGGGGGCACCGGATAGTTGAGATAATTGAAGTAATATGTACATGTGGGTAGAGTTAAAGTGACTATGCATAAATAATTAACAGAGTAGCAGCAGTGTAAAAAGGATGGGGTGGGGGGCAGTACAAATAGTCCGGGTAGCCATGATTAGCTGTTCAGGAGTCTTATGGCTTGGGGGTAAAAGCTGTTGAGAAGTCTTTTGGACCTAGACTTGGCACTCCGGTACCGCTTGCCGTGCGGTAGCAGAGAGAACAGTCTATGACTAGGGTGGCTGGAGTCTTTGACAATTTTGAGGGCCTTCCTCTGTCACCGCCTGGTATAGAGGTCCTGGATGGCAGGAAGCTTGACCCCAGTGATGTATTGGGCCGTACGCACTACCCTCTGTAGTGCCTTGCGGTCGGAGGCCAAGCAGTTGCCATACCAGGCGGTGATGCAACCAGTCAGGATGCTCTCGATGGTGCAGCTGTATAATTTTTTGAGGATCTGAGGACCCATGCCAAATCTTTTCAGTCTCCTGAGGGGGAATAGGCTTTGTCGTGCCCTCTTCACGACTGTCTTGGTGTGTTTGGACCATGATAGTTTGTTGGTGATGTGGACACCAAGGAACTTGAAGCCCTTGACCTGCTCCACTACAGCCCCATCCTCCAATCCTTCTTCACTCAAACTCCCTTTCCTTCAATTCCTCCTCTCCTCAAACTCCCTTTCCTTCAATTCCTCCTCTCCTCAAACTCCCTTTCCTTCAATTCCTCCTCTCCTCAAACTCCCTTTCCTTCAATTCCTCCTCTCCTCAAACTCCCTTTCCTTCAATTCCTCCTCTCCTCAAACTCCCTTTCCTTCAATTCCTCCTCTCCTCAAACTCCCTTTCCTCCAGTCCCCTCTCTACTCAAACACCCTTTCCTCCAATCCCCCTGTCCTCAAACTCCCTTTCCTCCAATCCCCCTGTCCTCAAACTCCCTTTCCTCCAATCCCCCTGTCCTCAAACTCCCTTTCCTCCAATCCCCCTCTCCTCAAACTCCCTTTCCTCCAATCCCCCTGTCCTCAAACTCCCTTTCCTCCAATCCCCCTCTCCTCAAACTCCCTTTCCTCCAACCCCCCTGTCCTCAAACACCCTTTCCTCCAATCCTCCTTCACTCAAACTCCCTCCAATCCTCCTCCACTCAAACGCCCTTTCCTCCAATCCCCCTGTCCTCAAACTCCCTTTCCTTCAATTCCTCCTCTCCTCAAACTCCCTTTCCTTCAATTCCTCCTCTCCTCAAACTCCCTTTCCTCCAGTCCCCTCTCTACTCAAACACCCTTTCCTCCAATCCCCCTGTCCTCAAACTCCCTTTCCTCCAATCCCCCTCTCCTCAAACTCCCTTTCCTCCGATCCCCCTCTCCTCAAACTCCCTTTCCTCCAAATCCTCCTCTCCTCAAACTCCCTTTCCTCCAATCCCCCTCTCCTCAAACTCCCTTTCCTCCGATCCCCCTCTCCTCAAACTCCCTTTCCTCCAATCCCCCTGTCCTCAAACTCCCTTTCCTCCAATCCCCCTCTCCTCAAACTCACTCTCCCCTAGCTCCCCTTGAGTGACTCTTCTCCAGCCAAGCCCCTGAGCCCTGAGCCCCTGAGCGATGAGCCCCACAGCAGTCCCCTGCCCAACACAGCATCTCCCAGCTCCTAGCTCCCAGCCCCGAGCCATCAGCCCAGCACGCAGCAGCTCCCAGCTGTGGACAGAGAAGAGGCTGAATCCCTCCAACCATGACCCTTCGTTTGATGAGCTTTAGCTTTAGGGCAGAGACTGGAGGGAGGGAGGGAGGGAGGGAGGGAGGGTGGAAAGCCTTCTCACTGAAGAGAGGGGATGCTTCCTTTGAAGTACTGTAGGAGGAGAAAACATTGTGTGTGGTCAACATGGCACCCTATTCCTTATATAGTGCACTACTTCTGACCATCTCCTCTTGTTCCTTCCACTAGGTCAGAGTCAACAGAGCTGCTTCATGATGCTAGTAACCACATAATAATAATAATAATAATAATAATAATAATAATAATAATAATAATAATAATAATAATAATAATAATAATAATATGCCATTTAGCAGACGCTTTTATCCAAAGAGACTTACAGTCACGTGTGCATAAATTTTTACATATATGGGTGGTCCCGGGGATCGAACCCACTACCCTGGCGTTACAAGCGCCGTGCTCTACCAATTGAGCTACAGAGGACCACATACAATTAGGACTCTAACCAAAGGTCAACCTCATGGTTAATTGGCCAACAGCGATCAGTGATGGAGAGTGATTGGCTGATTGGATGGTGTCACCTCTGACTGAGCTCTTTACTGGGTTAAACTACTAGCTGAGAGAGAGAGAGAGAGATTGGCAAACAAACCAAAACAAAAGCAACTGAGTTGCACTTCCTAACCTCCTGCCAAATGTATGACCATATTAGAGACACATATTTCCCTCAGATTACACAGACCCACAAAAATCAAATTTTGATAAACTCCGAAATCTACTGGGTGAAATACCACAGTGTGCCAGCACAGCAGCAAGATTTGTGACCTGTTGCCACAAGAAAAGGGCATCAGAGAGAGAGAGAGAGAGAGAGAGAGAGAGAGAGAGAGAGAGAGAGAGAGAGAGAGAGAGAGAGAGAGAGAGAGAGAGAGAGAGAGAGAGAGAGAGAGAGAGAGAGAGAGAGAGAGAGAGAGAGAGAGAGAGAGAGAGAGAGAGAGAGAGAGAGAGAGAGAGAGAGAGAGAGAGAGAGAGAGAGAGAGAGAGAGAGAGAGAGAGAGAGAGAGAGAGAGAGCCCTTCTCTGTGTGTTTGTGAGAGCAGCCTTACGGTGTCTAATGAATAGCTGAAGGCAGACATCAAACACTTGACATTTAAAACCCCTCAGCCTTTAAATCTTCCTAGGTGAGATCTGTTTGTTTTTTTCCTACGGTTTAATTGAAAGGCCTTTGTGATTCAAGATGGTAATGATTCAACATTCTAAATTCTGTCTGTGGGATAAAATATGTTTTCCCATCCGAGCCGTGGAACAACTGAACCAAATGCTCCTCTATTCCCTTTATAATTATTATAATATTTCATCTCCCAACTCCCCTACGGACTCGGGAGAGACGAAGGTCGAGAGCCAGGCGTCCTCCGAAACACAACGCTGCCAAGCCGCACTGCTTTCCAATGTGTCGGAGGAAACACCGTACAACTGGCGACCGAAGTCAGCTTGCAGGTGCCCGGCCCGCCACAAGGAGTCGGGACGAGGACACGATGGGACAAGGACATCCTGGCCGGCAAAACCCTCCCCTAACCCGGACGACGCTGGGCCAAACCCTCCCCTAACCCGGACGACGCTGGGCCAAACCCTCCCCTAACCCGGACAACGCTGGGCCAATTGTGCGCCGCGTCACGGCCGGCTGTGACACAGCCGGGTCTGTAGTGACGCCTCAAGCACTGCGATGCAGTGCCTTAGACTGCTGCGCCACACGGGAGACCCCTATAGTGCACTACTTTTGACCAGGGCCCATAGGGCTAGTGTACTATAGAGGGAGTAGGGTGTCATTTGGAACGCAGATGAGAGTACTATAGAGGGAGTAGGGTGCCATTTGGAACGCAGCCTCTGGCTTTGAACCGGCTCTCCAGTCTACGCTGCTTCCTCTCCTACCTCCTCATTGTCTTCAATGACACCTGGATCAAGGCTGTACGATTCAACACCTGGATCAAGGCTGTACGATTCAACACCTGGATCAATGCTGTATGATTCAACACCTGGATCAAGGCTGTTTGATTCAACATCTGGATCAAGGCTGTAAGATTTGACACCTGGATCAAGGCTGTATGATTTAACACCTGGATCAAGGCTGTAAGATTCAACACCTGGATCAAGGCTGTATGATTTAACACCTGGATCAAGGCTGTAAGATTGAACACCTGGATCAAGGCTGTAAGATTCAACACCTGGATCAAGGCTGTATGATTCAACACCTGGATCAAGGTTGTATGATTCGACACCTGGATCAAGGCTGTAAGGTTCAACACCTGGATCAAGGTTGTATGATTCAACACCTGGATCAAGGCTGTATAATACGACACCTGGATCAAGGCTGTATAATACGACACCTGGATAATACGACACCTGGATCAAGGCTGTATAATACGACACCTGGATCAAGGTTATTTATATGTATACAGTACCAGTCAAAAGTTTGGACACACCTACTCATTCAAGGGTTTTTCTTTATTTGTACTATTTTCTACATTGTAGAATAATAGTGAAGACATCAAAACTATAAAATAACACAAATGGAATCATGTAGTAACCAAAAAAGTGTTAAACAAATCAAAATATATTATGTATTTAGATTCTTCAAAGTAGCCACCCTTTGCCTTGATGACAGCTTTGCACACTCTTGGAATATGGTTACTACATAATAATATGCCATTTAGCCATTTATCCAAAGCGACTTACAGTCATGCGTGCATACATTTTTTTGTGTATGGGTGGTCCCGGGGATCGAACCCACTACCTTGGCGTTACAAGCGCCGTGCTCTACCAGCTGAGCTACAGAGGACCACTACATGATTCCATATGTGTTATTTCATAGTTTTGATGTCTTTTTTTACAGTGCCCTGTAGCTCAGTTGGTAGAGCATGGCACTTGCAACTCCAGGGTTGTCATGGTCGTTTACGGACGAGAAGGACCAAGGCACAGCGTGAAATGCATTCATATTTATTTACGGCTAAACACACGACAAAACAACAAACGAAACGTGAAGTCCAAGGTAGCATACAAACAACATACCTTACACGGAACAAGATCCCACAACTAACTGGTGCCAACAGGCTGCCTAAGTATGGTCCCCAATCAGAGACAACGAGCAACAGCTGCCTCTGATTGGGAACCACACAGGCCAACATAGATCTACCCATTCTAGATCTTAAACACAGAACATCGACATAGCACAACACGACCCAGAAAATACACACCCTGACTCAACAAATACAAGTCCTTAGAGTCAGGGCGTGACAAGGGTTGTGGGTTCGTTTCCCACGGGGGGCCAGTATGAAAAATGTATGCACTCACTAACTGTAAGTCGCTCTGGATGAGAGCGTCTGGTAAATGACTAAAATGTAAATGTGAGACCCTGGATTGACCTTGAGGGGTTTAGATGATAAAATATGGTAAAGGCTTTGTGATGATTGACCTTGAGGGGTTTAGATGGTAAAATATGGTAAAGTCTTTGTGATGCAACACCTTGGATTGACCTTGAGGGGGTTAGACGGTAACATATGGTAAAACATCCTCTTGTATGATGTACCGTTTCACCGTTTTCTTCGAACGGTTGATGACACACATGAGTCAATCCTTCATGACATCAGCTTCAGAATGTTTAGCTACTGGGCACACAGAACAGACAACAGAAGGAAAGGGGCAAAGGATTGGATAGGCCCCTCAGCAGCAGGTGGAGGAGGAGAGGAGAGGAGAGGAGAGGAGAGGAGAGGAGAGGAGAGGAGAGGAGAGGGAGAGGAGAGGAGAGGAGAGGAGAGGGAGGAGAAGGCAGGGAGAGGAGAGGAGGGGAGAGGAGAAGGCAGGGAGAGGAGAGGAGAGGAGAGGAGAGGGGAGAGAAGGCAGGGAGAGGAGAGGAGGGGAGAGGAGAAGGCAGGGAGAGGAGAGGAGGGGAGAGGAGAGGAGAGGACAGGAGAGGAGAGGAGGGGAGAGGAGAGGAGAGGAGGGGAGGGGAGGAGAGGGGAGAGAGGGAGGAGAAGGCAGGGAGAGGAGGGGAGAGGAGAAGGCAGGGAGAGGAGAGGAGGGGAGAGGAGAGGAGAGGAGAGGAGAGGAGAGGAGAGGAGAGGAGAGGAGAGGAGAGGAGAGGAGAGGAGAGGAGAGGAGAGGAGAGGAGAGGAGAGGGGGAGAGGGGAGAGGGGAGAGGAGAGGAGAGGAGAGGGGAGGGAGGGAGGAGAAGGCAGGAGAGGAGAGGAGGGGAGAGGAGAAGGCAGGGAGAAGAGAGGAGGGAGAGGAGAGGAGAGGAGAGAGAGGGAGGAGAAGGCAGGGAGAGGAGAAGGAGGGAGAGGAGAGACAGGAGAGGAGAGGGGGGGGGGAGAGGAGAGGAGAGAGAGGAGAGGAGAGGAGAGGAGAGGAGAGAGAGGAGAGGAGAGGAGAGGAGAGGAGAGGAGAGGAGAGGAGGGGAGGGGAGGGGAGAGGAGAGGAGGGGAGGGGAGAGGAGAGGAGAGGGGAGAGAGGGAGGAGAAGGCAGGGAGGGGGGAGGAGAAGGCAGGGAGGGGAGAGGAGAAGGCAGGGAGAGAGAGAGGAGAGGAGAGGAGAGGAGAGGAGAGGAGAGGAGAGGAGAGGAGAGAGAGGAGAGGAGAGGAGAGAGAGAGGAGAGGAGAGGAGAGAGAGGAGAGGGAGGAGAGGCAGGAGAGGAGAGGAGAGGAGAGGAGAGGAGAGGAGAGGAGAGGAGAGGAGAGGAGAGAGAGGGAGGAGAAGGCAGGGAGAGGAGAGGAGGGGAGGGGAGGGGAGGGGAGGGGAGGGGAGAGAGAGAGGAGAGGACAGAGAGGAGAGAGAGGGAGGAGAAGGCAGGGAGAGGAGAGAGAGGAGAGGAGGAGAGGAGAGGAGAGGAGAGGAGAGAGGGAGGAGAAGGCAGGGAGAGGAGAGGAGGGGAGAGGAGAGGAGAGGAGAGGAGAGGAGAGGGAGGAGAAGGCAGGGAGAGGAGAGGAGAGGAGAGGAGAGGAGAGGAGAGGAGAGGAGAGGAGAGGAGAGGAGAGGAGAGAGGGAGGAGAAGGCAGGGAGAGGAGAGGAGGGGAGAGGAGAGGAGAGGAGAGGAGAGGAGAGGAGAGGAGAGGAGAGGAGAGGAGAGGAGAGGAGAGGGCTGGGGCTGGGGCTGGGGCTGCCATGCTGTGATGTGTTGCCCCAACCCCCAGCCATACTACCATGCTGTGATGTGTTGCCCCAGCCCCCAGCCATACTACCATGCTGTGATGTGTTGCCCCAGCCCCTGGCGATACTACCATGATGTAGTATGGTCAAGTTCTTCCACACCGATCTCGACAATCCATTTCTGTATGGACCTCGCTTTGTGCACGGGGGCATTGTCATGCTGACACAGGAAAGGGCCTTCCCCAAACTGTTTCCACAAAGTTGCAAGCACAGAATCGTCTAAGATTTCCCTTCACTGGAACTAAGGGGCCCGAACCATGAAAAACAGCCCCAGACCATTATTCCCCCTCCACCAAACTTTACAGTTGGCACTATGCATTGGGGCAGGTAGCGTTCTCCTGGCATCCGCAAAATCCAGATTTGTCTGTCGGACTGCCAGATGGTGAAGCGTGATTCATCACTCCAGAGAACGCATTTCCACTGCTCCAGAGTCCAATGGCGGTGAGCTTTACACCACTCCATCCGACGCTTGGCATTGCGCATGGTGATCTTAGGCTTGTGTGTGGCTCCTCGGCCATGGAAATCAATATTTTTTTACCCCCTTTACTCCCAATTTCATCATATCCAAGTGGTAGTTACAGTCTTGTCCCGTCACTGCAACTCCTGTACGGATTCGGGAGAGGCGAAGGTCGAGAGCCGTGCGTCCTCCGAAACACGACCCCGCCAAGCCGCTCTGCTTCTTGACACAATGCACACTTAACCCGGAAGCCTGCCACACCAATGTGTCGGAGGAAACACTGTACACCTGGCGACCGTGTCAGCGTGCACTGCGCCCGGCCCGCCACAGGAGTCGCTACAGTGCGATGGGACAAGGACATCCCGGCCGGCCAAACCCTCCCCTAACCCGGACGACGCTGGGCCAATTGTGCGTTGCCTCATGGGTCTCCCGGTCGCGGCCGGCTGCGACACAGCCCGGTATCGAACCAGGATCTGTAGTAACTGCGATGCAGTGCCTTAGACCGCTGCGCCACTCGGGAGGCCCTCATGGAAACCCATTTCATGAAGCTCCCAACGAACAGTTATTGTGCTGACGTTGCTTCCAGAGGCAGTTTGGAACTCGGTAGTGAGTGTTGCAACCGAGGACAGGCATCAGCACTCGGCGGTCCTGTTCTGTGAGCTTGTGTGACCTACCACTTCGCGGCTGAGCCGTTGTTGCTCCTAGACGTTTCCACTTTACAATAACAGCACTGAAAGTTGACCGGGGCAGCTCTAGCAGGGCAGAAATTTGACAAACTGCCTTGTTGGAAAGGTGGCATCCTATGACGGTACCACGTTGAAAGTCACTTAGCTTTTCAGTAAGGCCATTCTACTGCCAATGTTTGTCTATGGAGATTGCATGGCTGTGTGCTCAGATATTATACACCTGTCAGCAACGGGTATGGCTGAAATAGACTAATCCATTAATTTGAAGGGGTGTCCACATACTTTTTTAAATATAGTGTATCTACCTCAATTACCTGGTACCCCTGCACATTGACTCAGTACTGGTCCCCCGCCAGGGTTGTGGGTTCGATTCCCACGGGGGGCCAGTATAAAAAAAATAATAATGATGTATTCACTAACTGTAAGTCGCTCTGGATAGCGTCTGCTAAATGACTAAAATGTAAAATGTAAAAATGTACAGTAACAGTAAACTACAGTAACAGTGAACTAGGGTGCATCCCAAATGGCACCTTATTCTTTATGGCTCTGGTTGAAAGTAGTGCGCTAAATAGGTAATATAGTGTAATTTGGGATGCAGCAAAGATCCTACAGAGGCAGGTAGATTGGGTCTGCTTCCCAAATGGTAACCTACTCCCTATTTAGTGCACAACTTTTGACCAGTGTCCATAGGGCACTATATGGGAAGGCAGGGTAATAGGGCACTATATGGGAAGGCAGGGTAATAGGGCACTATATGGGAAGGCAGGGTAATAGGGCACTATATGGGAAGGCAGGGTAATAGGGCACTATATGGGAAGGCAGGGTAATAGGGCACTATATGGGAAGGCAGGGTAATAGGGCACTATATGGGGAAGGCAGGGTAATAGGGCACTATATGGGAAGGCAGGGTAATAGGGCACTATATGGGAAGGCAGGGTAATAGGGCACTATATGGGAAGGCAGGGTAATAGGGCACTATATGGGAAGGCAGGGTAATAGGGCACTATATGGGAAGGCGGGGTAATAGGGCACTATATGGGAAGGCGGGGTAATAGGGCACTATATGGGAAGGCAGGGTAATAGGGCACTATATGGGAAGGCAGGGTAATAGGGCACTATATGGGAAGGCAGGGTAATAGGGCACTATATGGGAAGGCAGGGTAATAGGGCACTATATGGGAAGGCGGGGTAATAGGGCACTATATGGGAAGGCAGGGTAATAGGGCACTATATGGGAAGGCAGGGTAATAGGGCACTATATGGGAAGGCGGGGTAATAGGGCACTATATGGGAAGGCAGGGTAATAGGGCACTATATGGGAAGGCAGGGTAATAGGGCACTATATGGGAAGGCAGGGTAATAGGGCACTATATGGGAAGGCAGGGTAATAGGGCACTATATGGGAAGGCAGGGGTAATAGGGCACTATATGGGAAGGCAGGGTAATAGGGCACTATATGGGAAGGCAGGGTAATAGGGCACTATATGGGAAGGCAGGGTAATAGGGCACTATATGGGAAGGCAGGGTAATAGGGCACTATATGGGAAGGCAGGGTAATAGGGCACTATATGGGAAGGCAGGGTAATAGGGCACTATATGGGAAGGCATTAAAATGCAAATCAATTTATAACATTTTTGACATGCGTTCTTCTGGATTTTTTTGTTGTTATTCTGTCTCTCACTGTTCAAATAAACCTACCATTAATATTATAGACTGATAATTTCTTTGTCAGTGGGCAAACGTACAAAATCAGCAGGGGATCAAATACTTTTTTCCCTCACTGTATATCGACTCCTCTCTGCCTCAGGCGATGCCTGTGACCCAACTGGCACCCTATTCCCTTTCTAGTGCACTACTTTTGACCAGGGCCCACAGGGCTCTATATAAGGAATAGGGTGCCATTTGGGACACAAGCCTATATCTGATCCATGTACATTAGCCCACACTGTTCTCACACTGTTCTTTTTTGGAAACACATTTAGTCCCATACACCAGATAGGTGCAGCGAAAGGTGTTGTTTTACAGTGTCAGCCATAGTAGCACGACGCCCCTGGAGCAAAGTATGGTTAAGTGCCTTGCTCAAGGGCACATTGAAAGATTTTTCACCTTGTCGGCTCAGGTATTGGAACCAGCGACATTTCGGTTGCTGGGCAACACTCTAACCGCTAGGCTACCTGCCGCTCCAACACTGTTCAACACTGTCTGCTTTAACAACACTCTAACCGCTAGGCTACCTGCCGCTCCAACACTGTTCAACACTGTCTGCTTTAACAACTAACCGCTAGGCTACCTGCCGCTCCAACACTGTTCAACACTGTCTGCTTTAACAACACTCTAACCGCTAGGCTACCTTCCGCTCCAACGCTGTTCAACACTGTCTGCTTTAACAACACTCTAACCGCTAGGCTACCTGCCGCTCCAACACTGTTCAACACTGTCTGCTTTAACAACACTCTAACCGCTAGGCTACCTGCCGCTCCAACACTGTTCAGCACTGTCTGCTTTAACAACACTCTAACCGCTAGGCTACCTGCCGCTCCAACACTGTTCAGCACTGTCTGCTTTAACAACACTCTAACCGCTAGGCTACCTGCCGCTCAACGCTGTTCAACACTGTCTGCTTTAACAACACTCCAACCGCTAGGCTACCTGCCGCTCCAACGCTGTTCAACACTGTCTGCTTTAACAACACTCTAACCGCTAGGCTACCTGCCGCTCCCAACACTGTTCAACACTGTCTGCTTTAACAACTAACCGCTAGGCTACCTGCCGCTCCAACACTGTTCAACACTGTCTGCTTTAACAACTAACCGCTAGGCTACCTGCCGCTCCAACACTGTTCAACACTGTCTGCTTTAACAACTAACCGCTAGGCTACCTGCCGCCCAACGCTGTTCAACACTGTCTGCTTTAACAACACTCTAACCGCTAGGCTACCTGCCGCTCCAACGCTGTTCAACACTGTCTGCTTTAACAACACTCTAACCGCTAGGCTACCTGCCGCTCCAACGCTGTTCAACACTGTCTGCTTTAACAACACTCTAACCGCTAGGCTACCTGCCGCTCCAACACTGTTCAACACTGTCTGCTTTAACAACACTCTAACCGCTAGGCTACCTGCCGCTCCAACACTGTTCAACACTGTCTGCTTTAACAACTAACCGCTAGGCTACCTGCCGCTCCAACACTGTTCAACACTGTCTGCTTTAACAACACTCTAACCACTAGGCTACCTGCCGCTCCAATACTGTTCAACACTGTCTGCTTTAACAACACTCTAACCGCTAGGCTACCTGCCGCTCCAACACTGTTCAACACTGTCTGCTTTAACAACTAACCACTAGGCTACCTGCCGCTCCAACACTGTTCAACACTGTCTGCTTTAACAACTAACCGCTAGGCTACCTGCCGCTCCAACACTGTTCAACACTGTCTGCTTTAACAACTAACCGCTAGGCTACCTGCCGCTCCAACGCTGTTCAACACTGTCTGCTTTAACAACTAACCGCTAGGCTACCTGCCGCTCCAACACTGTTCAACACTGTCTGCTTTAACAACACTCTAACCGCTAGGCTACCTGCCGCTCCAACACTGTTCAACACTGTCTGCTTTAACAACTAACCGCTAGGCTACCTGCCGCTCAACGCTGTTCAACACTGTCTGCTTTAACAACACTCTAACCGCTAGGCTACCTGCCGCTCCAACACTGTTCAACACTGTCTGCTTTAACAACACTCTAACCGCTAGGCTACCTGCCGCTCCAACACTGTTCAACACTGTCTGCTTTAACAACTAACCGCTAGGCTACCTGCCGCTCCAACACTGTTCAACACTGTCTGCTTTAACAACACTCTAACCGCTAGGCTACCTGCCGCTCCAACACTGTTCAACACTGTCTGCTTTAACAACACTCTAACCGCTAGGCTACCTGCCGCTCCAACACTGTTCAACACTGTCTGCTTTAACAACACTCTAACCGCTAGGCTACCTGCCGCTCCAACACTGTTCAACACTGTCTGCTTTAACAACTAACCGCTAGGCTACCTGCCGCTCCAACACTGTTCAACACTGTCTGCTTTAACATGGGAGGAAAGGGGAGGTGTGAAAGAAGGGCCTGTTGTGTGTTTGAGGGGGGGGGGGTTCTCTCCTTCCCTCCTAACAGCAGACTGATAGCCAGCTTCTCCCTCTCTTCACACACCCTCTGTTTTATTCTGTGTTGTTCTCTCCTTCCTCTTCTGTGACATTCTACCCTGTTCATGCATTTCCATCACCTTTGATACCCAGGTGGTAAAATGCATTGGTCACGATGCTGAGTCCCTGGCTTCAAAGGGTTCTCTCACATTAAGGAGTCAATGTGATGAAATATACAGTACATGGCATCTTGGGCTCTTCATGCATTAAAACGCTCTCTACCAATGTTGAAACATGGTGGGATTGATGCTGTTGTTTTGTAGCAGTGGAGATTAATGTTGTAATTGTTGATGATGTTGTTATTATTGTTCATTATGTTGCTGTTGTTGTTGAATATGTTTTTTGTTGTTGTTGTTGTTGTTGTTGTTGTGTTACAGTAGAGGCGCTCCACCTTGGAACTCTGATGGCAGCCCACGGCTACTTCTTCCCCATCTCAGACCATGTGCTCACTCTGAAGGACGATGGAACCTTCTACAGGTTTCAGGTACTAAGATAAGATCAACTTCTACAGGTTTCAGGTACTAAGATAAGATCAACTTCTACAGGTTTCAGGTACTAAGATAAGATCAATTTCTACAGGTTTCAGGTATTAAGATAAGATAAGATCAACTTCTACAGGTTTCAGGTACTAAGATAAGATCAACTTCTACAGGTTTCAGGTACTAAGATAAGATCAATTTCTACAGGTTTCAGGTATTAAGATAAGATCAACTTCTACAGGTTTCAGGTACTAAGATAAGATCAACTTCTACAGATTTCAGGTACTAAAATAAGATAAGATCAACTTCGACAGATTTCAGGTACTAAGATAAGATCAACTTCTACAGGTTTCAGGTTTTTAGGATAAGATCAACTTCTACAGGTTTCAGGTTTTTCGGATAAGATCAACTTCTACAGGTTTCAGGTACTAAGATAACATAAGATAACATAAGATCAACTTTATTGTTCCTGAAAGGATATTTGTTTTGTACAGGACTGTATGTTTCTTATCTCTACGGCCTACTGGGATAGTGGTGTGTTAGTAGATTAGTGTCTAATGGTAACGGCCTACTGGGATAGTGGTGTGTTAGTAGATTAGTGTCTAATGGTAACGGCCTACTGGGATAGTGGTGTGTTAGTAGATAAGTGTCTAATGGTAACGGCCTACTGGGATAGTGGTGTGTCAGTAGATTAGTGTCAATGGTAACGGCCTACTGGGATAGTGGTGTGTTAGTAGATTAGTGTTTAATGGTAACGGCCTACTGGGATAGTGGTGTGTTAGTAGATTAGTGTCTAATGGTAACGGCCTACTGGGATAGTGGTGTGTCAGTAGATTAGTGTCTAATGGTAACGGCCTACTGGGATAGTGGTGTGTTAGTAGATTAGTGTCTAATGGTAACGGCCTACTGGGATAGTGGTGTGTTAGTAGATTAGTGTCTAATGGTAACGGCCTACTGGTTAGTGGTGTGTTAGTAGATTAGTGTCTAATGGTAACGGCCTACTGGGATAGTGGTGTGTTAGTAGATTAGTGTCTAATGGTAACGGCCTACTGGGATAGTGGTGTGTCAGTAGATTAGTGTCTAATGGTAACGGCCTACTGGGATAGTGGTGTGTTAGTAGATTAGTGTCTAATGGTAACGGCCTACTGGGATAGTGGTGTGTTAGTAGATTAGTGTCTAATGGTAACGGCCTACTGGGATAGTGGTGTGTTAGTAGATTAGTGTCTAATGGTAACGGCCTACTGGGATAGTGGTGTGTTAGTAGATTAGTGTCTAATGGTAACGGCCTACTGGGATAGTGGTGTGTTAGTAGATTAGTGCTCTAATGGTAACGGCCTACTGGGATAGTGGTGTGTTAGTAGATTAGTGTCTAATGGTAACGGCCTACTGGTTAGTGGTGTGTTAGTAGATTAGTGTCTAATGGTAACGGCCTACTGGGATAGTGGTGTGTCAGTAGATTAGTGTCTAATGGTAACGGCCTACTGGGATAGTGGTGTGTTAGTAGATTAGTGTCTAATGGTAACGGCCTACTGGTTAGTGGTGTGTTAGTAGATTAGTGTCTAATGGTAACGGCCTACTGGGATAGTGGTGTGTTAGTAGATTAGTGTCTAATGGTAACGGCCTACTGGGATAGTGGTGTGTTAGTAGATTAGTGTCTAATGGTAACGGCCTACTGGGATAGTGGTGTGTTAGTAGATTAGTGTCTAATGGTAACGGCCTACTGGGATAGTGGTGTGTTAGTAGATTAGTGTCTAATGGTAACGGCCTACTGGGATAGTGGTGTGTTAGTAGATTAGTGTCTAATGGTAACGGCCTACTGGGATAGTGGTGTGTTAGTAGATTAGTGTCTAATGGTAACGGCCTACTGGGATAGTGGTGTGTTAGTAGATTAGTGTCTAATGGTAACGGCCTACTGGGATAGTGGTGTGTTAGTAGATTAGTGTCTAATGGTAACGGCCTACTGGGATAGTGGTGTGTTAGTAGATTAGTGTCTAATGGTAACGGCCTACTGGGATAGTGGTGTGTTAGTAGATTAGTGTCTAATGGTAACGGCCTACTGGGATAGTGGTGTGTTAGTAGATTAGTGTCTAATGGTAACGGCCTACTGGGATAGTGGTGTGTTAGTAGATTAGTGTCTAATGGTAACGGCCTACTGGGATAGTGGTGTGTTAGTAGATTAGTGTCTAATGGTAACGGCCTACTGGGATAGTGGTGTGTTAGTAGATTAGTGTCTAATGGTAACAGCCTACTGGGATAGTGGTGTGTTAGTAGATTAGTGTCTAATGGTAACGGCCTACTGGGATAGTGGTGTGTTAGTAGATTAGTGTCTAATGGTAACGGCCTACTGGGATAGTGGTGTGTCAGTAGATTAGTGTCTAATGGTAACGGCCTACTGGGATAGTGGTGTGTTAGTAGATTAGTGTCTAATGGTAACGGCCTACTGGGATAGTGGTGTGTTAGTAGATTAGTGTCTAATGGTAACGGCCTACTGGGATAGTGGTGTGTTAGTAGATTAGTGTCTAATGGTAACGCTACTGGGATAGTGGTGTGTTAGTAGATTAGTGTCTAATGGTAACTGACCTACTGGGATAGTGGTGTGTTAGTAGATTAGTGTCTAATGGTAACGGCCTACTGGGATAGTGGTGTGTTAGTAGATTAGTGTCTAATGGTAACGGCCTACTGGGATAGTGGTGTGTTAGTAGATTAGTGTCTAATGGTAACGGCCTACTGGGATAGTGGTGTGTTAGTAGATTAGTGTCTAATGGTAACGGCCTACTGGGATAGTGGTGTGTTAGTAGATTAGTGTCTAATGGTAACGGCCTACTGGGATAGTGGTGTGTTAGTAGATAAGTGTCTAATGGTAACGGCCTACTGGGATAGTGGTGTGTCAGTAGATTAGTGTCTAATGGTAACGGCCTACTGGGATAGTGGTGTGTTAGTAGATTAGTGTTTAATGGTAACGGCCTACTGGGATAGTGGTGTGTTAGTAGATTAGTGTCTAATGGTAACGGCCTACTGGTTAGTGGTGTGTTAGTAGATTAGTGTCTAATGGTAACGGCCTACTGGGATAGTGGTGTGTTAGTAGATTAGTGTCTAATGGTAATGGCCTACTGGGATAGTGGTGTGTCAGTAGATTAGTGTCTAATGGTAACGGCCTACTGGGATAGTGGTGTGTTAGTAGATTAGTGTCTAATGGTAACGGCCTACTGGGATAGTGGTGTGTTAGTAGATTAGTGTCTAATGGTAACGGCCTACTGGGATAGTGGTGTGTTAGTAGATTAGTGTCTAATGGTAACGGCCTACTGGGATAGTGGTGTGTTAGTAGATTAGTGTCTAATGGTAACGGCCTACTGGGATAGTGGTGTGTTAGTAGATTAGTGTCTAATGGTAACGACCTACTGGGATAGTGGTGTGTTAGTAGATTAGTGTCTAATGGTAACGGCCTACTGGGATAGTGTGTGTCAGTAGATTAGTGTCTAATGGTAACGGCCTTACTGGGATAGTGGTGTGTTAGTAGATTAGTGTCTAATGGTAACGGCCTACTGGGATAGTGGTGGGTTAGTAGATTAGTGTCTAATGGTAACGGCCTACTGGAGATAGTGGTGTGTCAGTAGATTAGTGTCTAATGGTAACGGCCTACTGGGATAGTGGTGTGTTAGTAGATTAGTGTCTAATGTAACGGACTACTGGGATAGTGGTGTGTTAGTAGATTAGTGTCTAATGGTAACGGCCTACTGGGATAGTGGTGTGTTAGTAGATTAGTGTCTAATGGTAACGGCCACTGGGATAGTGGTGTGTTAGTAGATTAGTGTCTAATGGTAACGGCCTACTGGGATAGTGGTGTGTTAGTAGATTAGTGTCTATTGGTATGCCTACTGGGATAGTGGTGTGTTAGTAGATTAGTGTCTAATGGTAACGGCCTACTGGGATAGTGGTGTGTTAGTAGATTAGTGTCTAATGGTAACGGCCTACTGGGATAGTGGTGTGTTAGTAGATTAGTGTCTAATGGTAACGGCCTACTGGGATAGTGGTGTGTTAGTAGATTAGTGTCTAATGGTAACGGCCTACTGGGATAGTGGTGTGTTAGTAGATTAGTGTCTAATGGTAACGGCCTACTGGGATAGTGGTGTGTTAGTAGATTAGTGTCTAATGGTAACGGCCTACTGGGATAGTGGTGTGTTAGTAGATTAGTGTCTAATGGTAACGGCCTACTGGGATAGTGGTGTGTTAGTAGATTAGTGTCTAATGGTAACGGCCTACTGGGATAGTGGTGTTTAGTAGATTAGTGTCTAATGGTAACGGCCTACTGGGATAGTGGTGTGTTAGTAGATTAGTGTCTAATGGTAACGGCCTACTGGGATAGTGGTGTGTTAGTAGATTAGTGTCTAATGGTAACGGCCTACTGGGATAGTGGTGTGTTAGTAGATTAGTGTCTAATGGTAACGGCTCTACTGGGATAGTGGTGTGTTAGTAGATTAGTGTCTAATGGTAACGGCCTACTGGGATAGTGGTGTGTTAGTAGATTAGTGTCTAATGGTAACGGCCTACTGGGATAGTGGTGTGTTAGTAGATTAGTGTCTAATGGTAACGGCCTACTGGGATAGTGGTGTGTTAGTAGATTAGTGTCTAATGGTAACGGCCTACTGGGATAGTGGTGTGTTAGTAGATTAGTGTCTAATGGTAACGGCCTACTGGGATAGTGGTGTGTTAGTAGATTGGTGTCTAATGGTAACGGCCTACTGGGATAGTGGTGTGTTAGTAGATTAGTGTCTAATGGTAACGGCCTCACTGGGATAGTGGTGTGTTAGTAGATTAGTGTCTAATGGTAACGGCCTACTGGGATAGTGGTGTGTTAGTAGATTAGTGTCTAATGGTAACGGCCTACTGGGATAGTGGTGTGTTAGTAGATTAGTGTCTAATGGTAACGGCCTACTGGGATAGTGGTGTGTTAGTAGATTAGTGTGTCTAATGGTAACGGCCTACTGGGATAGTGGTGTGTTAGTAGATTAGTGTCTAATGGTAACGGCCTACTGGGATAGTGGTGTGTTAGTAGATTAGTGTCTAATGGTAACGCCTCACTGGGATAGTGGTGTGTTAGTAGATTAGTGTCTAATGGTAACGGCCTACTGGGATAGTGGTGTGTTAGTAGATTAGTGTCTAATGGTAACGGCCTACTGGGATAGTGGTGTGTTAGTAGATTAGTGTCTAATGGTAACGGCCTACTGGGATAGTGGTGTGTTAGTAGATTAGTGTCTAATGGTAACGGCCTACTGGGATAGTGGTGTGTTAGTAGATTAGTGTCTAATGGTAACGGCCTACTGGGATAGTGGTGTGTTAGTAGATTAGTGTCTAATGGTAACGGCCTACTGGGATAGTGGTGTGTTAGTAGATTAGTGTCTAATGGTAACGGCCTACTGGGATAGTGGTGTGTTAGTAGATTAGTGTCTAATGGTAACGGCCTACTGGGATAGTGGTGTGTTAGTAGATTAGTGTCTAATGGTAACGCCTACTGGGATAGTGGTGTGTTAGTAGATTAGTGTCTAATGGTAACGGCCTACTGGGATAGTGGTGTGTTAGTAGATTAGTGTCTAATGGTAACGGCCTACTGGGATAGTGGTGTGTTAGTAGATTAGTGTCTAATGGTAACGGCCTACTGGGATAGTGGTGTGTTAGTAGATTAGTGTCTAATGGTAACGGCCTACTGGGATAGTGGTGTGTTAGTAGATTAGTGTCTAATGGTAACGCCTACTGGGATAGTGGTGTGTTAGTAGATTAGTGTCTAATGGTAACGGCCTACTGGGATAGTGGTGTGTTAGTAGATTAGTGTCTAATGTGTAACGGCCTACTGGGATAGTGGTGTGTTAGTAGATTAGTGTCTAATGGTAACGGCCTACTGGGATAGTGGTGTGTTAGTAGATTAGTGTCTAATGGTAACGGCCTACTGGGATAGTGGTGTGTTAGTAGATTAGTGTCTAATGGTAACGGCCTACTGGGATAGTGGTATGTTAGTAGATTAGTGTCTAATGGTAACGGCCTACTGGGATAGTGGTGTGTTAGTAGATTAGTGTCTAATGGTAACGGCCTACTGGGATAGTGGTGTGTTAGTAGATTAGTGTCTAATGGTAACGGCCTACTGGGATATAGTGGTGTGTTAGTAGATTAGTGTCTAATGGTAACGGCCTACTGGGATAGTGGTGTGTTAGTAGATTAGTGTCTAATGGTAACGGGCCTACTGGGATAGTGGTGTGTTAGTAGATTAGTGTCTAATGGTAACGGCCTACTGGGATAGTGGTGTGTTAGTAGATTAGTGTCTAATGGTAACGGCCTACTGGGATAGTGGTGTGTTAGTAGATTAGTGTCTAATGGTAACGGCCTACTGGGATAGTGGTGTGTTAGTAGATTAGTGTCTAATGGTAACGGCCTACTGGGATAGTGGTGTGTCAGTAGATTAGTGTCTAATGGTAACGGCCTACTGGTTAGTGGTGTGTTAGTAGATTAGTGTCTAATGGTAACGGCCTACTGGGATAGTGGTGTGTTAGTAGATTAGTGTCTAATGGTAACGGCCTACTGGGATAGTGGTGTGTTAGTAGATTAGTGTCTAATGGTAACGGCCTACTGGGATAGTGGTGTGTTAGTAGATTAGTGTCTAATGGTAACGGCCTACTGGGATAGTGGTGTGTTAGTAGATTAGTGTCTAATGGTAACGGCCTACTGGGATAGTGGTGTGTCAGTAGATTAGTGTCTAATGGTAACGGCCTACTGGGATAGTGGTGTGTTGGTAGATTAGTGTCTAATGGTAACGGCCTACTGGGATAGTGGTGTGTTAGTAGATTAGTGTCTAATGGTAACGGCCTACTGGGATAGTGGTGTGTCAGTAGATTAGTGTCTAATGGTAACGGCCTACTGGGATAGTGGTGTGTTAGTAGATTAGTGTCTAATGGTAACGGCCTACTGGGATAGTGGTGTGTCAGTAGATTAGTGTCTAATGGTAACGGCCTACTGGGATAGTGGTGTGTTAGTAGATTAGTGTCTAATGGTAACGGCCTACTGGGATAGTGGTGTGTTAGTAGATTAGTGTCTAATGGTAACGGCCTACTGGGATAGTGGTGTGTTAGTAGATTAGTGTTTGAGTGGTTAAATTACTACAGTATTTTATTCATATTGCCTAATAATGAGTTGATAGAGTGATGCAGCCGGTATAAACTATAGGTAATGTTTACAGATCAGGTATAAACTATAGCTAATGTTTACAGATCAGGTATAAACTATAGGTAATGTTTACAGATCAGGTATAAACTATAGCTAATGTTTACAGATCAGGTATAAACTATAGCTAATGTTTACAGATCAGGTATAAACTATAGGTAATGTTTACAGATCAGGTATAAACTATAGCTAATGTTTACAGATCAGGTATAAACTATAGGTAATGTTTACAGATCAGGTATAAACTATAGCTAATGTTTGCAGATCAGGTATAAACTATAGCTAATGTTTACAGATCAGGTATAAACTATAGGTAATGTTTACAGATCAGGTATAAACTATAGCTAATGTTTACAGATCAGGTATAAACTATAGCTAATGTTTACAGATCAGGTATAAACTATAGCTAATGTTTACAGATCAGGTATAAACTATGGGTAATGTTTACAGATCAGGTATAAACTATAGGTAATGTTTACAGATCAGGTATAAACTATAGCTAATGTTTACAGATCAGGTATAAACTATAGGTAATGTTTACAGATCAGGTATAAACTATAGGTAATGTTTACAGATCAGGTATAAACTATAGCTAATGTTTACAGATCAGGTATAAACTATAGGTAATGTTTACAGATCAGGTATAAACTATAGGTAATGTTTACAGATCAGGTATAAACTATAGGTAATGTTTACAGATCAGGTATAAACTATAGCAAATGTTTACAGATCAGGTATAAACTATAGGTAATGTTTACAGATCAGGTATAAACTATAGCTAATGTTTACAGATCAGGTATAAACTATAGCTAATGTTTACAGATCAGGTATAAACTATAGCTAATGTTTACAGATCAGGTATAAACTATAGGTAATGTTTACAGATCAATATTGAAAACATCAAAATGTCCTTAATTCATGAGTGCTCTTGAAAATAACAGAAATGATCTGAAACAACAGTGATCTGGTTAAATATCCTGAAGGGTCTATTAGAATCATTACACAATGCACTCTCTCTCTCGCTCGCTCGCTCACACTTTCTCTCTCTCTCTCTCTCTCTCGCTCGCTCACTCACACTTTCTCTCTCTCTCTCTCTCTCTCTCTCTCTCTCTCTCTCTCTCTCTCTCTACCTCTCTGTCTCTCTCTCTCTGTCTCTCTACCTCTCTGTCTGTCTCTCTGTCTCTCTCTCTCTCTCTCTCTCTCTCTCTCTTGTCTCTGTCTCTCTCTCTCTCTCTTTCTCTTCTCTCTCTCTCTCTCTCTCTCTCTCTCTCTCTCTCTCTCTCTCTCTCTCTCTCTCTCTCTCTGTCTCTGTGTCTCTCTCTCTCTCTCTCTCTCTCTCTGTCTCTCTCTCTCTCTGTCTCTCTGTCTCTCTCTCTCTCTCTCTCTCTCTCTCTCTCTCTCTCTGTCTCTCTCTCTCTCTGTCTCTCCCTCTCCCTCCTCTCTCTCTTTCAGACTCCCTATTTCTGGCCATCCAACTGTTGGGAACCTGAGAACACAGACTATGGTGAGTACAGCAGACAATGACCTAAATCACCTAATTGTCACACACACACACACACTGAAACACATTAAACCACTGTCCAGTCCAGTAAATCCAGGCTACTTTCCCGTTCTCTTCTGCGGTCGGTCGGCCCAGAGCTCCAGTCATCCCTCCAGATGGAAGCTACTTCCTGCAGCCGGATGGATTACTGTTCTGTCAGGAACAAATCATGGAAAACAAAATCAGCTGAACAATATTCATATTCAGCTTACTGGTATACAACCAGGAAACCCATACACCAATACCCTGTCTGTCTGTTTCCTATCTGGTATACAACCAGGAAACCCATACACCAATACCCTGTCTGTCTGTTTCCTATCTGGTATACAACCAGGAAACCCATACACCAATACCCTGTCTGTCTGTTTCCTATCTGGTATACAACCAGGAAACCCATACACCAATATCCTGTCTGTCTGTTTCTATCTGGTATACAACCAGGAAACCCATACACCAATACCCTGTCTGTCTGTTTCCTATCTGGTATACAACCAGGAAACCCATACACCAATACCCTGTCTGTCTGTTTCCTATCTGGTATACAACCAGGAAACCCATACACCAATACCCTGTCTGTGTCACGTTCGTTGAAGGACGGGTCAGACCAAGGCGCAGCGTGATATGCGTACATGTTTATTGAACTTAATAAACACACGACAAAGGAAACGAACCGTGAAGTCCTAAGGTAGACACACAACTAACCTTACACGGAACAAGATCACACAACTAGACAGTGCCAATAGGCTGCCTAAGTATGGTCCCCAATCAGAGACAATGAGCGACAGCTGCCTCTGATTGGGAACCACACCGGCCAACATAGAAATACACATACTAGATAATACAACATAGAACATACACAACAAATAATTTTTGGTTCTAGAATGGCTAGCTTTATGGTTCTAGAATGATCAGCTCTATCGTTCTAGAATGGCCAGCTATGGTTCTAGAATGGTCAGCTTTATGGTTCTAGAACGGTCTGCTCTATGATCCTTGAATGGTCAGCTTTATGCTTCTAGAATGATCAGCTCTATGGTTCTAGAATGGTCAGATTTATGGTTTTAGAATGGTCAGCTTTATGGTTCTAGAATGGTCAACTCTATTGTTCTGAAATGGTCAGCTCTATGGTTATAGAATGGCCAGCTCTATGATTCTAGAATGGTCAGCTTCATGGTTCTAGAATGGTCAGCTTCATGGTTCTAGAATGGTCAGCTCTATGGTTCTAGAATGGTCAGCTTCATGGTTCTAGAATGGTCAGCTTCATGGTTCTAGAATGGTCAGCTCTATGGTTCTAGAATGGTCAGCTTCATGGTTCTAGAATGGTCAGCTCTATGGTTCTAGCATGGTCAGCTTTATGGTTCTAGAATGGTCAACTCTATTGTTCTGAAATGGTCAGCTCTATGGTTCTAGAATGGTCAGCTCTATGGTTCTAGCATGGTCAGCTTTATGGTTCTAGAATGGTCAACTCTATTGTTCTGAAATGGTCAGCTCTATGGTTTTAGAATGGTCAGCTCTATGGTTCTACAATGGTCAGCTCTATGGTTCTAGAAAGGTCAGCTCTATGGTTCTAGCATGGTCAGCTTTATGGTTCTAGAATGGTCAACTTCATGGTTCTAGAATGGTCAGCTCTATGGTTCTAGCATGGTCAGCTTTATGGTTCTAGAATGGTCAAATCTATTGTTCTGAAATGGTCAGCTCTATGGTTGTAGAATGGCCAGCTCTATGATTCTAGAATGGTCAGCTTCATGGTTCTAGAATGGTCAGCTTCGTGGTTCTAGAATGGTCAGCTCTATGGTTCTAGAATGGTCAGCTTCATGGTTCTAGAATGGTCAGCTTTATGGTTCTAGAATGGTCAGCTCTATGGTTCTAGAATGGTCAGCTCTATGGTTCTAGAATGGTCAGCTCTATGGTTCTAGAATGGTCAGCTATATGGTTCTAGAAAGGTCAGCTCTATGGTTCTAGAATGGTCAGCTCTATGGTTCTAGAATGGTCAGCTTCATGGTTCTAGAATGGTCAGCTTCATGGTTCTAGAATGGTCAGCTCTATGGTTCTAGAAAGGTCAGCTCTATGGTTCTAGAATGGTCAGCTTCATGGTTCTAGAATGGTCAGCTCTATGGTTCTAGAATGGTCAGATTCATGGTTCTAGAATGGTCAGCTTCATGGTTCTAGAAAGGTCAGCTCTATGGTTCTAGAATGGTCCGCTCTATGGTTCTAGAAAGGTCAGCTCTATGGTTCTAGAATGGTCAGCTCTATGGTTCTAGAATGGTCCGCTGTATGGTTCTAGAATGGTCCGCTCTATGGTTCTAGAAAGGTCAGATCTATGGTTCTAGAATGGTCAGCTCTATGGTTCTAGAATGGTCAGCTCTATGGTTCTAGAATGGTCAGCTCTATGGTTCTAGAATGGTCAGCTTCATGGTTCTAGAATGGTCAGCTCTATGGTTCTAGAATGGTCAGCTCTATGGTTCTAGAATGGTCCGCTCTATGGTTCTAGAAAGGTCAGCTCTATGGTTCTAGAATGGTCAGCTCTATGGTTCTAGAATGGTCAGCTCTATGGTTCTAGAATGGTCAGCTCTATGGTTCTAGAATGGTCAGCTCTATGGTTCTAGAATGGTCAGCTCTATGGTTCTAGAATGGTCAGCTCTATAGTTCTAGAATGGTCAGCAGGGAGAGAAGCTGTAGAAGAGGAGCTATACATAGAGATCATAATGGGGGGTGGAGCTATAGGTTCACTGATCCATCCTCCTCTGACAGAAGACATATGTTAGGATCCTCTGTTCTGTCATGATGTCAGAAACCTCTCTCCTGATGTATACAGTGGGGGAAAAAAGTATTTAGTTCTCCCACTTAAAAAGATGAGAGAGGCCTGTAATTTTCATCATAGGTACACGTCAACTATGACAGACAAATTGAGAAAAGAAAATCCAGAAAATCACATTGTAGGATTTTTAATGAATTTATTTGCAAATTATGGTGGAAAATAAGTATTTGGTCACCTACAAACAACCAAGATTTCTGGCTCTCACAGACCTGTAACTTCTTCTTTAGGGCTCCTCTGTCCTCCACTCGTTACCTGTATTAATGGCACCTGTTTGAACTTGTTATCAGTATAAAAGACACCTGTCCACAACCTCAAACAGTCACACTCCAAACTCCACTATGGCCAAGACCAAAGAGCTGTCCAAGGACACCAGAAACAAAATTGTAGACCTGCACCAGGCTGGGAAGACTGAATCTGCAATAGGTAAGCAGCTTGGTTTGAAGAGATCAACTGTGGGAGCAATTATTAGGAAATGGAAGACATACAAGACCACTGATCATCTCCCTCGATCTGGGGCTCACGCAAGATCTCACCCCGTGGCGTCAAAATGATCACAAGAACGGTGAGCAAAAATCCCAGAACCACACGGGGGACCTAGTGAATGACCTGCAGAGAGCTGGGACCAAAGCAAAGCCTACCATCAGTAACACACTACGCCAGGGACTCAAATCCTGCAGTGCCAGACGTGTCCCCCTGCTTAGCTGGGTACATGTCCAGGGCCCGTCTGAAGTTTGCTAGAGTGCATTTGGATGATCCAGAGATTGGGAGAATGTCATTGGTCAGATATATAACTTTTTGGTAAAAACTCAACTCGTTGTGTTTGGAGGACAAAGAATGCTGAGTTGCATCCAAAAAGAACACCATACCTACTGTGAAGCATGGGGGTGAAACATCATGCTTTGGAGCTGTTTTCCTGCAAAGGGACCAGGACAACTGATCCGTGTAAAGAAAGAATGAATGGGGCCTTGTATCGTGAGATTTTGAGTGAAAACCTCCTTCCATCAGCAAGGGCATTGAAGATGAAACGTGGCTGGGTATTTCAGCATGACAATGATCCCAAACACACCGCCCGGCAACGAAGGAGTGGCTTCGTAAGAAGCATTTCAAGGTCCTGGGTGGCCTAGCCAGTCTCCAGATCTCAACCCCATAGAAAATGTTTGGAGGGGAGTTGAAAGTCCGTGTTGCCCAGCGACAGCCCCAAATCACTGCTCTAGACGAGATCTGCATGGGAGGAATGGGCCAAAATACCAGCAACAGTGTGTGAAAACCTTGTGAAGACTTACAGAAAACGTTTGACCTGTGTCATTGCCAACAAAGGGTATATAATAAAGTATTGAGAAACTTTTGTTATTGACCAAATACTTATTTTCCACCATAATTTGCAAATAAATTCATTAAAATCCTACAATGTGATTTTCTGGAATTTTTTTCTCATTTGTCTGTCATAGTTGACGTGTACCTATGATAAAAATTACAGGCCTCTCTCATCTTTTTTAAGTGGGAGAACTTGCACAATTGGTGGCTGACTAAATAGCTACTTTTCCCCACTGTACCTATCTAACCATCCTCTGTTCTGTCATGTCAAAAAAATCTCCTCCTGATGTATACCCCATCTATCCTACAGTCCACTTTATCCATCATTGTTTGGAGACATCTCAGTTCAGGGTCTGCACTCTTAGAAAGAAGGTGCTATCTAGAACCTAAAAAGGGTTATATGGCTGTCCCCAAAAGAGAACCCTTCAAATAACCCATTTTGGTTCCAGGTAGAACCCTTTTGGGTTCCATGTAGGACCCTATCCACAGAGCGTTTCCCTGAAAACAAAAAGGGTTCTCCTATGGGGACAGAACGCTTTTGTAACCTTTTTTCTAAGAGTGTAGAGCTGAAAGTATCTGGTTTGTTTCACCTACAGCTGAGAAAACATCAACCTGCTTTTAGTTTGGTAATAGCAGTCCTGAGACATAACCCTCTCTTAGCTCAAATATCATCAGGTGACAAAATAGGGATTTGATAGGAACTAAACAGTGTTTAGTTTAGAAATCTGAGACAGCTGTATCTGATAACCTCTCTGTTTCCCCTGTATCTGATAACCCCTCTGTTTCCCCTGTATCTGATAACCCCTCTGTTTCCCCTGTATCTGATAACCCCTCTGTTTCCCCCATGAGCTGTATCTGATAACCCCTCTGTTCACCAGCTGTATCTGATAACCCTCTGTTTCCCTGTATCGATAACCCCTCTGTTTCCCACCAGCTGTATCTGATAACCCCTCTGTTTCCCCTGTATCAGATAACCCTCTGTTTCCCCTGTATCTGATAACCTCTGTTTCCCACAGCTGTATCTGATAACCCCTCTGTTTCCCTGTATCTGATAACCCCTCTGCTTTCCTCTACCCAGCTGTATCCGATAACCCCTCTGTTTCCCTACAGCTGTATTCTGATAACCCTCTGTTTCCCACCAGCTGTATCTGATAACCCCTCTGTTTCCCCACCAGCTGTATCTGATAACCCCTCTGTTTCCCCACCAGCTGTATCTGATAACCCTCTGTTTCCCCTTGTATCTGATAACCTCTGTTTCTGTATCGATAACCCTCTGTTTCCCCCACCAGTGTACCTCTTTCCCACCAGCTGTATCCCCTGATAACCCCTCTGTTTCTATGTATCGATAACCCTGTTTCCCTGTATCTGATAACCCTCTGTTTCCCCTGTATCTGATAACCCCTCTGTTTCCCCACCAGCTGTATCCTGATAACCTCTCTGTTTCCCTACCAGCTGTATCTGATAACCCCTCTGTTTCCCCACCAGCTGTATCTGATAACCCCTCTGTTTCCCCACCAGCTGTATCTGAGATAACCCCTCTGTTTCCCCACCAGCTGTATCTGATAACCCCTCTGTTTCTTCCACCAGCTGTATCTGATAACCTCTCTGTTTCCCCACCAGCTGTATCTGATAACCCTCTGTTTCCCACCCTGTATCTGATAACCCTCTGTTTCCCCCTGTATCTGATAACCCCTCTGTTTCCCACCAGCTGTATTGATAACCCCTCTGTTTCCACCAGCTGTATCTGATAACCCCTCTGTTTCCCCTGTATCTGATAACCCCTCTGTTTCCCCTGTATCTGATAACCCTCTGTTTCCCCTGTATCTGATAACCCCTCTGTTTCCCTGTATCTGATAACCCTCTCTGTTTCCCACAAGCTGTATCTGATAACCTCTGTTTCCCCACCAGCTGTATCCGAAATCCCCCTCTGTTTCCCCCACCAGCTGCCTATCTGATAACCTCTGTTTCCCCCACCAGCTGTATCTGATAACCCTCTGTTTCCCCTGTCTGTGAAACCCTCTGTTTCCCCTGTACTGATAACCTCTGTTTCCCACCGGCTGTATCTGATAACCCTCTGTTTCCACCCTGTATCTGATAACCCCTCTGTTTCCACCAGCTGTATCGATAACCCCTCTGTTTCCCCTGGCTGTATCTGATAACCCCTCTGTTTCCCTGTATCTGATAACCCCTCTGTTTCCCCCACCAGCTGTATCTGATAACCCTCTGTTTCCCTTATCGAACCCTCTGTTCCCCTGTATCTGATAACCCCTCTGTTTCCACCAGCTGTATCTGGATAACCCCTCTGTTTCCCTGTATCTGATAACCCCTCTGTTTCCCCTGTATCTGATAACCTCTGTTTCCCCCACCAGCTGTATCTGATAACCTCTGTTTCCCCTGTATCTGATAACCCCTCTGTTTCCCCACCAGCTGTATCTCGATAACCCCTCTGTTTCCCCACCAGCTGTATCTGATAACCCCTCTGTTTCCCCACCAGCTGTATCTGATAACCCCTCTGTTTCCCCCACCAGCTGTATCTGATAATCCTCTGTTTCCCCACCAGCTGTATCTGATAACCCCCTCTGTTTCCCCTGTATCTGATAACCCCTCTGTTTCCCCTGTATCTGATAACCCCTCTGTTTCCCCAATGTATCTGATAACCCTCTGTTTCCCCACCTGTATCTGATAACCCCCTCTGTTTCCCACCAGCTGTATCTGATAACCCCTCTGTTTCCCCCACCAGCTGTATCTGATAACCCCTCTGTTTCCCACAGCTGTATCTGATACCCTCTGTTTCCCAGCTGTATCTGATAACCCCTCTGTTTCCCCTGTATCTGATAACCCCTCTGTTTCCCCTGTATCTGATAACCCCTCTGTTTCCCCACCAGCTGTATCTGATAACCCCTCTGTTTCCCCACCAGCTGTATCTGATAACCCCTCTGTTTCCCCTGGCTATCTGATAACCCCTCTGTTTCCCCTGTCACCAGTCCTGTATCTGATAACCCCCTCTATTTCCCCTGTATCTGATAACCCCTCTGTTTCCCCACCAGCTGTATCTGATAACCCCTCTGTTTCCCCTGTATCCCTGATAACCCCTCTGTTTCCCCTGTATCTGATAACCCTCTGTTTCCCCTGTATCTGATAACCCCTCTGTTTCCCCTGTATCTGATAACCCCTCTGTTTCCCACCAGTGTAGTCTGATAACCCCTCTGTTTCCCCTGTATCTGATAACCCCTCTGTTTCCTGTATCTGATAACCCCTCTGTTTCCCCACCAGCTGTATCTGATAACCCTCTCCCTCCTCTGTTTCCCCTGTATCCCCGATAACCCCTCTGTTTCCCCTGTATCTGATAACCCCTCTGTTTCCCCAACTGTATCCCGATAACCTCTGTTTCCCACCGCTGTATCTGATAACCCCTCTGTTTCCCCTGTATCTGATAACCCCTCTGTTTACCAGCTGTATCTGATAACCCCTCTGTTTCCCTATATCTGACGTGAACCCCTGCTTCACCCGGGCACCAGCTGTATCCGATAACCCCTCTGTTTCCTTGTCCTCTGTTTCCCTGTATCTGATAACCCCTCTGTTTCCCCTTCAACCACGTTCCCCTGTATCTGATAACCCCTCTGTTTCCCCACCAGCTGTATCTGATAACCCTCTGTTTCCCCACCAGCTGTATCTGATAACCCCTCTGTTTCTGTATCTGATAACCCCTCTGTTCCCCACCACGTATCTGATAACCCTCTGTTTCCCTGTATCTGATAACCCCTCTGTTTCCCACCATGTGTTTCGACAACCCCTCTGTTTCACTGTATCTGATAACCCCTCTGTTTCCCCCACCAGCTGTATCTGATAACCCCTCTGTTTCCCCAAGCTGTATCTGATAACCCTCTGTTTCCCCTGTCGTAGCCTCTGTTTCCTGGCTATCTGATAACCTCTGTTTCCTGCTGTACTTTTTCTGATAACCCTCTGTTTCCCCACCAGCTGTATCTGCTTCCTCTGTTTCCAGTGTATCTGATAACCTCTGTTTCCCTGTATCGATAACCCTCTGTTTCCCCACCCGCTGTATCTGATAACCCTCTGTTTCCCTGTACTGATAACCCTCTGTTTCCCACCAGCTGTATCGATTAACCTC